>NC_056739.1:802675743-802702532 GCF_019279795.1 Protopterus annectens | reverse complement strand
CCCCTTTTAAAAATTTTAACACTTTTTCCTAAAAATTTTATTTTTCCCAAACCATTTAAAATTGAATTTGCAACACCATTTTATACCCTTTTTAAATACCAATTTTTTTCCCCAAATTTTTTTTTTTAATATTTCTTTTTATTTTTTTCCATTTACCCTAATTTTTGATTAGTTACCAACTTCCTATAAATTAAAATAATTTTTTTTCCCCCTTTTTAAGCATAAAATTATCCTAAAAATTTTTTTAAACCCCCCCCAAAATAATCAAAATATAAAATATTAGCTTATACCATTTTAAAAAACCCTACTTTGTTTGGAGAAATCCCCCCCTTTTCCTTTAATTAAAATCCCTTAACCCCCCATTTATTTAACATCAAAATAGTCCCCAAAATTTTACCAAATATTAAACTTTTTCTTAATATTGAGTTAAAAAATAAAGTTACTGGCTCATCTTATTAATACATCCTTTACTAAACCTGGCTCGAAAAAATTCAAATTAAAATATTTTTTAAAATATCTTCCCACTATGCCCCCAAAAAAAGGGGGGTCCCTCACTAAAAAACCCAAACCCTTAACCTTTCCCCAACCATTTCCCTCCCACTGTCACACCTTTTCTGCCATTCCCCCCAAAAAAAATTCTTATCTCCCTTTCCTCCTTAAAAACTCCCATTTTTAAAACTCCTTTGTTCCCCCCCCAATAAATTATCCTTTATTAAACTTATTTCCAAATTATCAAAAATATCCATGTTCTTCCCCCAATTTAAAAATTTCCCCCACCTTAAAAATTCCCCCCTCTAACTACCTTTTAAAATACCACAACACCCCTTACCTCCATACTCTCCCTCCCCATCTTAAACATCCCCATATTCCAAACCCCCCCATCAAAATTTCAAAACTATGATTTCAATTCACCCTTTTTAAACTACTAAAAAATTTTGGAACTCCAAAACCCCCCCAAACAATCTGAACCTTTAAATCAATCTATATTAAACTCCGGTTTAAAATAAAAAATAAATCTGCCCTTTTTCCCCCCCCTTTTTAACTAGTTTAAAAAACCTAAAAAAACTAAAAAACCCCCCCCCTTTTTTCTACCCTGGGAACCCCCATCCTAAAAAAAAAGTTAACTATACTTGCTAACTTAAAAAAAAAAAATTTAAAAATCCTTTCCTAAACCCCTTAACCCCTCCCATAAACCTTTTTTTCAAAACGATCCTGAATAAACACTTTATCTCTTCCATCCAAAATCTGGTAACCTCTAAGCCAAACTCTATTTCGGCATCCACCTCTCCAAGTCCCACTAACACAACTTTGTTTTCATTTGAGCCATTTTCCATTGCTTACATCAAATCTCTACTACTCAAGCTAAAACCTTGCTCTCCTTCCACTGACAATCTATCTCCTACATTCCTCAAACTTGCTGCTGACTCAGTTGCCTATCCTATATCTATATTAATTAATCAATCTATTCTTTAATCAACTGTCCCCACCCTTTGGAAATCTTTCTATACTATCCCTCTTCATAAAGGTGGAAACTCCACTGACCCCTCAAACTACCGACCCTTTGTCATTCTGTCCCCACTCTCCAAGATATTAGAAAAATGTATTCACTCGCAGCTTCTCAATCACCTCCTCACACACCACTTACTTACCCCTACCCAACATGGAATTTGTCCTCACCACAGCACCACCACTGCCCTCCTCTCCTTCACTCATATCATTGCAGAGGCCCTAGACAACAATAAACTCATTTCCTGTCTCTTTCTAGATCTCGCCAAAGCCTTTGATACTGTCTCTCATCCTCTGCTACTATCCAAACTTGCAAATCTCCACCTATCCCCCTCTGCACTTGCCTGGTTTAATAGTTCCCTATCTGGCAGGGAACAATCTGTCAAAAGGCTCTCATCCTCCTTACCTTTCCTTCCCTTCTCCACTGGTGTTCCCCAAGGCTCCATCTTGGGACCCCTTTTGTTTAACATCTTCACCAATGATCTTTACACCTCATGCAAAAAATCCTCCCTTATTCAGTATGCCGATGACTCTACACTTATATCCATCTCAAATAACATTCCTGAACTACACTTCCTGACCCAACAAGCCCTACTATCCACTGAACAATGGCTCTCTCACAACCTACTGATCCTAAATCCCAAAAAGACCAAACTCCTACTTTTCCTTTCCCGTTCTCTTTCTCATCACAAAAACCTTCTTTTTTATTACTTCTTCTAACAATACAACTATCCAACCTGACATCCACACAAAACTCCTAGGGGTCATTATCGATGATGAACTAAAGTTCAACCTACACATACTCCAGTGTATAAAAAAAAAACAAAAAAAAAAAAAACAGAAACTAGGTCTGCTATATCGGAACAAAAAATTCCTAACCCCTGAATCTAGACTTACCCTGGGCCAGGCACTCCTCCTCCCCTCCCTCTTATACGCCACCCCAGTTCTTACCAATATCCAGGCCTCCACTCTAAACAAACTCCAACAGATTTACCATAAAATAGCCATATTCATTACTAAACTCCCCATACAACTCACACCACTGCATTTCTTTAAACTCCCTTCAATGGCCTGAACTTCCCCAATTTCTGCTATCTTATCAATTTCATATGCTACACTCTATTCTTATAAAACCTCCTTCTGTCCATCTCTGTCTTCCTTAGTCTCCATCTACATCCCATCCTGGACCCTCCGTACTGCTAACCAATAATTACTTGATGTCTACCACCCAAAAAGGTCAGTAGGCAAACTACTCTACAAACACTCCCTTGCCCATGCTTGGAACAAACTTCCCCTTGACTTACGTTCAATCTCCCACACCTCACACTTTAAAAATTAACTAAAAGCTTATTTTCTCAATTCCAGGACCTGCCCTTGCCATGACCCCACCTAGTCTTCCTTCCCTTTATGTACCCTCAAAAGGTCCATACTTAGTACCTCATTACACCTCTCTCTCCAATGTGTCTACTATGCATTTGCATAATTTTATACAAGCAAAAAATGTTTATTGTTGACCTATTGAACTATATCAATGTAAAATTATGTTACTAAGTTTCTTTTTAATGCAACTTTAACTTTATGCATGTAACCCAACATATGTGAATCTTTTTGCTATAACTGCTATTATATCAATATTGTTTATAATTGTACTTGTTTAAAAATGTACTACTGGAGCTTTTCTCCTTGGGTCTCCACTGAAAATGGGCTACAAGCCCAGTTGGACAAACCCGGTTAACAAATGTCAATAAATAAATAAATAAATAAATACATAAATAAATAAATAATTACCCTTATATGGGAACTGCGAGATATAACGACTGTAATACCATTATATGGGAAGTAGGACATACAGCAAGTGTAGTACCCCTATATAGGAAGTGGGAGATACAGCAAGCTTAGTACCCGTATATGGGATGTGGGAGATACAGCAAGTGTAGTCGCTTATATGAGGAGTGAGACATACAGCAAGTTTAGTACCCTTATATGGGGAGTGGGACATACATCAAGTATAGTACCATTATATGGATAGTGAGAGATACAGCAAGCACAGTAGAAATACAGAGAGTGTAAAACCCTGATATGAGGAGATTGACATGCACCAGGTTTGGTACCCTTTTATGGGGAGGTCATGGTACAGCGAGTATTGTACCCTTATATGAGAAATGGGGCAGAGAGTAAGTGTAGCACTCTTATAAGAGGAGTCAGACATACAGCAACTGTAGGACCCTTAAATTGGGAGTAGAAGATGCAGCAAGTGTAGTACCTTTATATGAGGAGTGGGACATATAGCGAGTATAGTACCCGTATATGGAAAGTGTGACATACAGCAAGTGTAGTACCCTTATATGGGAAGTTGGAGATACAGGAAGCTTAGTACCCTTATATAGGAAGTTTGACATACACCAAGTGTAGTAGCCTTATATGGGAAGTGGGAGATAAAGCGAGTGTAGTACCCTTATATGGAAAGTGGAGATACAACAAATGTAGTACCCTTAATGTGGGGAGTGGGAGATATAGCAACTTAAGTATCCTTATATGGGAAGTGGGAGATACAGCAAGCATAGCAACCTTATAAGGGAAGTGGGAGATACAGTGAGTGTAGTACACTTACATGGGGAGTGAGACATACGGCAAGTCTAGCACCCTTATATAGAGACTGGGACATACAGCAAGTATAGTACCCTTATATGGGGAGTGGGAAATTCAGAGAGTGTAATACCTGATATAGGGATCTTGACATACACCAAAGTTTAGTACCCTTTTATGGGGAGGGCATGATACAGCAAGTGTAGTACCCTTATGTGAGAAGTGTGACAGAGATTAAGTGGAGCACCCTTATGAGAGAAGTGGGACATACAGCAAGTGTAGGACCCTTAAATTGGCAGTAAGAGATGCAGTGAGTGTAGAATCTTTATATGGAAAGTGGGACATAAAACAAGTGTAGTACCCTTATGTGGGAAGAGGGGACATACAGCAAGGTGGAACCCTTATATGGGAAGTTAGAGATACAGCAAGTATAGTACCCTTGTATATTAAGTGGGACATACAGGGAGTGAAGTACCCTTATATGGAAGTTTGATATGCTTCAAGGTTAGTACTCTTATATGTTGAGTGCAAGATACAGGAAGTTTAGTACCCTTGTATGGGGAGTGGGAAATACAGCAAGTGTAGTACCCTTATTTGGGGAGTGGGACATCCAGCAAGTTTAGGGACCTTATATGGTGACTAGGACATACAATGAGTGTTGTACCATTATTTGAGGAGTGGGACATACACCAGTTGTAATACTCTTATATGGGGAGTAGGAAATACAGCAAGTAAAATACTCTTATATGGAAAGAGGGAAATACAGCAAGTGTAGTATATTTATATGCGGAGTGGAACATACAGTAAGTGTAGTACCCGTACATGTGGAGTGGAAGATACAGTAAGCTTAGTACCCTTATATGGGAAGTGGGTGATACAGCGAGTGTAGTACAGTTATATGGGAGTGAAACATACAGCAAGTTTAGTACCATTATAAGGGGAGTAGGAGATACAGCAATTGCAGTACCTTTATATGAAAAGTGAGATATGAAGCTTATCTAGTACTCTTACAAGGGAAGTGGGACATAGAGCAACTGTAGTACCCTTATATGGGGGATTGGGAGATATAGCAAGTGTATTACCCTTATATGGAAAGTGGAAAATATAGCAAGCATAATACCCTTATATAAGGAGTGTGAAATACACTGGGTTTACTACCCTTATCTGGGGTGTGTGAGATGCAGGGAGTGTAATGCCCTTATGTGGGGAGTGGGAAATAAAGTAAGCGTAGTACCCTTATATAAGAAGTGGGACATACAGCAAGTGCAGAACCCTTATATATGGAGTAGGACATACAGCAAGTGTAGGACCCTTAAATTGGGAGTGGGAGATGCAGCGAGTCTAGTACCCTTATATGGGGAGTGGGACATGGAGCGTGTGTATGACCCTTATATGGGAAATAGGGATTACAGGAAGCTTAGTACCCTTATATAGAAAGTTTGACATACAACAAGTGTAGTAGCCTTATATGGGAAATGGGAGATACAGCGAGTGCAGTACCCTAATAGGAGAAGTAGGGCATACACCGAGTGTAGTACCCTTATATGGGGAGTGGGATATACAGCAAGTCTAATACCCTTATACAGGAAGTGGGAGATACAGTGAGTGTAGAAATCTTATATGGGAAGTGGGAGATACAGCTGGCTTAATACCCTGATATGAGAAGTAGTACATACACTGGGTGTAGTACCCTGTTATGGGAAGTAGGACATACACCGAGTGTAATACCCTTATATGGGAAGTGTGACATACAGCAAGTGTAGTACCCTTATACAGAAGTGGGAGATAAAGTGAGTGTACTACCCACATATGGGAAGTAGAGCATACAGCAAGTGTAGTACCCTTAATATGGGGAGTGAGAGATATAGCAACTTAATTACCCTTATATGGGAAGTGGGAGATATAATGACTGTAATACCATTATATGGGAAGTAGGACATACAGCAAGTGTAGTACCCTTAATATGGGGAGCGAGAGATATAGCAACTTAATTACCCTTATATGGGAAGTGGGAGATATAATGACTGTAATACCATTATATGGGAAGTAGGACATACAGCAAGTGTAGTACCCTTAATATGGGGAGTGAGATATAGCAACTTAATTACCCTTATATGGGAAGTGGGAGATATAATGACTGTAATACCATTATATGGGAAGTAGGACATACAGCTAGTGTAATACCCGTAATATGGGGAGTGAGAGATATAGCAACTTAATTACCCTTATATGGGAAGTGGGAGATATAATGACTGTAATACCATTATATGGGAAGTAGGACATACAGCAAGTGTAGTACCCCTATATGGGAAGTGGGAGTTTCAGCAAGCTTAGTACCCATATATGGGATCTGGGCAGTACAGCGAGTGTAGTCACTTATATGGGGAGTGAGACATACAGTAAGTTTAGTACCCTTATATGGGGAGTGGGATATACATCAAGTATAGTACCATTATATGGATAGTGAGAGATACAGCAAGCATAGTAGAAATACAAAGAGTGTAAAACCCTGATATGAGGAGTATGACATGCACCAGGTTTGGTACCCTTTTATGGGGAGGTCATGGTACAGCAAGTGTTGTACCCTTATATGAGAAATGGGACAGCGAGTAAGTGTAGCACCCTTATAAGAGGAGTGAGACATACAGCAAGTGTAGGACCCTTAAATTGGGAGTAGGAGATGCAGTGAGTGTAGTACCTTTATATGGGGAGTGGGACATATAGCAAGTACTCCCTTATATGGAAAGTGTGACGTACAGCAAGTGTAGTAGCCTTATATGGGAAGTGGGAGATAAAGTGAGTGTAGTACCCTTATATGGCAAGTGGAGATACAACAAATGTAGTACCCTTAATGTGGGGAGTGGGAGGTTTAGCAACTTAAGTATCCTTATATGGGAATTGGGAGATACAGCAAGCATAGCACCCTTATAAAGGAAGTGGGAGATACAGTGAGTGTAGTACACTTACATGGGGAGTGAGACATACGGCAAGTCTAGCACCCTTATATGGGGAATGGGACATACAGCAAGTATAGTCCCCTTATATGGGAGTGGGAAATACAGTAAGTGTAGTACCTGATATAGGGAGTTTGACATATGCCAAAGTTTAGTACCCTTTTATGGAGAGGGCGTGACACAGCAAGTGTAGTACCCTTATCTGAGAAGTGGGACAGAGATTAAGTGGAGAACCCTTATGGGAAAAGTGAGACATACAACAAGTGTAGGACCCTTAAATTGGCAGTAGGAGATACAGCGAGTGTAGTACCTTTATATGGAATTGGGACATAAAACGAGTGTAGTATTCTTATATGGGAAGTGGGGACATACAGCAAGGTAGTACCCTTATATGGCAAGTTAGAGATACAGCAAGTGTAGTACCCTTGTATATTAAATGGGACATAAAAGGAGTGAAGCACCCTTATATGGCAGTTTGATATGCTTAAAGTTTAGTACTCTTATAGGTTGAGTGCGAGATACTGGAGGTTTAGTACCCTTGTATGGGGAGTGGGAAATACAGCAAGTGTGGTACCCTTATTTGGGGAGTGGGACATACAGCAAGTGTAGGGGTCTTATATGGGGGGTAGGGCATACAACGAGTGTAGTACCATTATTTGAGGAGTGGGACATACACCACTTGTAGTACCCTTATATGGGGAGTGGGAAATACAGCAAGTAAAATACTCTTATATGGAAAGAGGGAAATACAGCAAGTGTAGTATGTTTATATGCGGAGTGGAACATACAGTAAGTGTAGTACCCGTACATGTGGAGTGGAAGGTACAGTAAGCTTAGTACCCTTATATGGGAAGTGGATGATACAGCGAGTGTAGTACAGTTATATGGGAGTGAAACATACAGCAAGTTTACTACCCTTATAAAGGGAGTAGGACATACAGCAAGTTCAGTACCCTTATACGAGATGTGGGAGATACAGCTTATCTAGTACCCTTACATGGGAAGTGGGACATATAGCAACTGTAGTACCCTTATATGGGAAGTGGGAGATATAGCGAGTGTAGTAACCCTATATGGGAAGTGGAACATAGAGCAAGTGTAGGTCCCTTATATGGGAAGTGGGAGATGCAAGTGTAGTACCTTTATATGGGAAGTGGGTCATACAGCAAATATAGTACCCTTATATGGGAAGTGAGAAATACAGAGAGTGTAGTACCTGATATGGGGAGTTTGATATACACCACTTTTAGTACCCTTTTAAGGGGAGTGATACAGCAAGTGTAGTACCCTTATATGGGGAGTGGGACATACAGCAAGTGTAGGGGCCTTATATGGGAAGTGGGAGATAAAGCGAGTGTGGTACCCATATATGGGAAATAGAGCATACAGCAAGTGTAGTACCCTTTATATCTCCCACTCCCCATATTAAGGGTACTACAGCAAGTGTACTACCCTTAATATGGGGAGTGGGAGATATAGCAACTTAATTATCCTTATATGGGAAGTGGGAGATACAGCAACTGTAATACCATTATATGTGAAGTAGGAGATACAGCAAGCTTAGTACCTGTATATGGGAAGTAGGAGATACAGCGAATGTAGTACACTTATATGGCGAGTGAGATATACAGCAAGTTTCGTACCCTTATATGGGGAGTGGGACATACAGCAAGTATAGTACCGTTATATGGGTAGTGAGACATACATCAAGTTTAGTACCCTTATATGGGGAGTTTGACATACACCGAGTTTGGTACCCCTTTATGGGGAGGGCATGATAAAGCAAGTGTAGTACCCTTATATGAGAAATGGGACAGAGAGTAAGTGTAGCACACTTATAAGAGGAGTCAGACATACAGCATGTGTAGGACCCTTAATGTGGGGAGTGGGAGATATAGCAACTTAAGTATCCTTATGTGGGAAGTGGGAGATATAGCGAGTGTAATACCCGTATATAGGAAGTAGAACATACAGAGGGTGTAGTACCCCTATATAGGAATTGGGAGATACAGCAAGCATCGCACCCTTATAAGGGAAGTGGGAGATACAGCGAGTGTAATACACTTACATGGGGAGTGAGACATACAGCAAGTTTAGTACCTTTATATCGGGTATAGTATACAGTAAGTATAGTACCCTTCTATGAGGAGTGGGAAATACAGAGAGTGTAGTACCTGCTATGGTGAGTTTGACATATGCCAAGTTTACTACCCTTTTATGTGGAGGGCATGATACAGCAAGTATAGTACCCTTATATGAGAAGTGGAACAGAGATTAGATATAGCACCCTTATAAGAGAAGTGGGACATACAGCAAGTGTAGGACCCTTAAACTGGCAGTAGGAGATGCAGCAAGTGTAGTACCCCTATATGGGAAGTGGAACATACAGCAAGGTAGTACCCTTATATGGGAAGTTAGATATATAGCAAGCATAGTACCCTTGTATGATAAGCGGGACATACAGGGGAGTGTAGTACCCTTATATGGGAGTTTGACATACTACAAGTTTAGTACCTTTAAATGTCGAGTGTGAGATACAGAAAGTTTAGTACCCTTTTATGGGGAGTGGGAAATACAGCAAGTGTAGTACCCTTATTTGGGGAGTGGGACATACAGCAAGTGTAGTAGCCTTATATGGGGAGTAGGGCATACAGCGAGTGTAGTACTATTATTTAGGGAGTGGGACATACACCAGTTGTAGTACCCTTATATGGGGAGTGGGAAATTCAGCAAGTGAAATACTCATATTGAAAGTGGGAAATACAGCAAGTGTAGTACGCTTATTTGCGGAGTCAAACATACAGCGAGTGTAGTACCCCAATATGTGGAGTGGAAGATACAGTAAGCTTAGTACCCTTATATGGAAAGTGGGAAATACAGTGAGTGTAGTACACTTATATGGGGAGTGGGAGATACTGCAAAGTATTACCCTTATATGGGAAGTGGGAGATACTGCAAGGTAGTACCCTTATATGGGGAATGGGACATACAGCAAATTTAGTTGCCTTAATATGGGAAGAAGTAGATGTAGTGAGTATAGTACTCTTATATAAGGAATGGGACATACAGCAAATTTAGGTCCTTTATATGAGAAGTGGGTGATACAGCAAGTGTAGTACCCTTTTTTGGGTAGTGGGATGTACAGCAAGAAATCTACCCTTATAATGAAGCCAATGTGGTGGTCCCCTGCCATAAACAAACTATACAACAGAAGGAAGAAACTGTTGCAGAAAAAAGGAAAATCCCAGGATGCAAAAACTCCCTTACCAGCCTCAGTAAGAAGCTGAGATCCCTCATAAAATCCACCAAAGCTAGTTATGAAAATAAAATTGCCAAAGATTCCAAAGACAACCACAAGGCATTCTATAGTTATGCCAAGAATCTAAATGGCAATGCTCAGATCTGCTCTGAGGTACAAAAGAATGGCATTAAATATACTGATCCCAAGGATATTGCCAATATCCTGGCAGATCGATTTAGTGCCAACCTCACCCCTCTCTCACCCCCTAAAGGGCCTATTTCAATACCAAACAATTGCCATATTCCGGTAATCACAGGCACACAGGTAGAAACTGAACTCTCCAAAGCTAAGAATACAGCATCCATGGGACTAGATGACATCCCAGGCTGTGTACTGCATGAACTATAAAATGAACTGGCACCTCACCTAAGTGTTATATTTAATCATAGCCTCACCTCAGGCTTCGTGCCAGCTGAGTGGCGCACAGCTACATTTATCCCACTCCATAAGGGGGGATCCACATTGGAACCCGGGAACTACCATCCCATCAGTCTGACGAGCTTAATCTGCAGGGGCATGGAACGCATTATCATGGAACTTACAAACAAAGACACTGACAACCTTCAAACACTGGACCCCACCCAGTTTGGGTTTGCGAACAGCCGATCTTGTCTCCTGAACCTGATTGACTTCTTTGAATCAGTCTCCAGAGCTGCGGATGAGGGTAAGGCAGTCCACACAACCTATCTGGACCTCGCCAAGGCCTTTGACACCATCTCCCACACAGGAATCATAGATAAACTTACTAAGCTGGGTATAAATCCATACATCACTCGATGGTTTGCCAACTGGCTTACTGACAGAAACCAGACTGAAAAAGTAGCTCCAAATCCAGCTCCAAACAAGTGACAAGTGGAGTACCTCAGGGTTCAGTCCTGGGACTGCTCTTGTTTGACATCTACTTCTCTGAAGTACAGGCCAACACTAAGGGACTCTGACTAACAAAGTTTGCAGATGACTGTAAACTGGGAGCCATTATTGAATCCCCAAATGATGTGGATATTCTACAAAAGGGCCTTACAGAAACAGATGCTTGGTGCTAGAGCCATGGGCTCAAGCCTAATGCCAAGAAATGTATAGTTATCCCCTTTGGGAAAAAAAACATTTACCCATGAAATACTTTATAGGTGGCAGTACACTAAACACAGAAAGTGTGATGAGAGACTTAGGGACACAGGTGGACAGCGGTCTCACCTTTGATAACCACATCGCCACAACTGTCAGGAAATCCTTCTGTGTGGCACACCTCATCACTAAGGGCTTTTCATCCAGAAAAAAGAAGGTCATTGGCCCACTGTACTCATCCCTCATTAGACCCATAATAAATTAGAATGCCCTGTTTGGTATGTACCTCACAAGTCATCTGCAACAGCTGGAAAGGCCGCAGAAATACCTCACTAAAAGAATCACAGGTCTAAAGCAGATACCCTATGCTGACCATCTAAAAAAACTCCAGCTATACTCTGTGGCATATTGTCTACTCAGAGGTGATCTCTGCTTAACATACAAGGCCATGTCAAACCCTTAGCTGTTGGACATGCTCCACTTAAAGAAATCCCAATCCCCCAGAGCCACACGCTCCAGGGATCCAAACCTTGTCATCACAATGAACAAAACATGCTGGAGGGATAGGTTCCTGACCCAGAGACTCCCCATACTCTGGAATAGACTGCCCATACATGTCAAGAAGAGTGCCTCCTTGACCCTGTTCAAAAGGAACCTTAACAATTGGATGGGAGAGAGGAAATTCACCTCGGGGATCACGTCAGTCACCCTGCTAGACAGGAGTCCAAGGAAGTAAATATTGCGGGAAGAAATATCAAGGGAATTGTTATGGCTAGGCTTGTATAGGCCCTAGGGCCAATAGCCTAGTACCAACCTATGAACCTATATGGGGAGTTGGAGATACAGCAAGTATGGTACCCTAAGGGAAGACGGAGATCCAGGGAGTGTTGTACCTTTATATAGGGAGTGGGACATAGAGTAGGTTCATTCCCTTATATGGGATGTGCAAAATATAACAAGTGTAGTGGCCTGTTATATGTAGTGGGATGTACAGTAGATGTAGTACCCTTATATGGGAAGTGGGGCAAACAGCAAGTGTAGTACCTTTATATGGGGAGTGGGAGATATAGCAAGAGTAGTACCCTTACATGGAAGTGGAAGATATAGGGAGTGTAGAAGCCTTAATTGGAAAGTGGGAGATACGGCAAATGTAGAACCCCTATAGGGGAGTGTGACATACAGCAAGGTAGTACTCATTTATGAGCAGTGGGAGATACAACAAGCATAGCACCCTTATATGGGAAGTGAGAAGTACAGTGAGTGTATCACCCTTATATGTGGAATGGCAGATACAGAGAATGTAGTACCCTTGTATGGGGAGTGGAGCATACAGCAAGTTTCATACCCTTGTATGAAAAGTGGGATATACAACAAGCATAGTACCCTTATCTGGGGAGGGGGACATAAGCAAGTGTAGGATCTTATGTGGGGAGTGGGAAGTACAGTGAGCTCAGTATCCTTATATGGGAAGTTGGAGATACAGTGAGTGTAATACCCTTACATGGGACCTGAGAGATAAAGCAAGTGTAGTATCCTTATATGGAGAGTGGGACATACAGCAAGTGTAGTGCCCTTATATGGGGAGTAGGACATACAGTGAGTGTAGTACCTTTATCTGGGGTGTGGGACATACAGCAAGTGTAGGACCCTTATTTAGGGAGTGGGAGATACAGCAAGTATAGTACCCTTATTTGCGGAGTGGGACATACAATGAGTGTAGTACTGCTATATGGGAACTGGGAGATACAGCTAGTGTAGTACCCTTATAAGAGAAGTGGGACATACAGCAAGGTAGTATCCTTATATGGGGAGAGCAAGATACAGCAAGTGTACTTCTCTTAGATATATATATATATATATATATATATATATATATATATATATATATATATATATATATATATATATATATATATATATATATCTACAGTGGGAGATACAGCCATTGTAGTACCCTTTTATTGGTGTCAGAAATACAGCAGGTGTAGTACCTTATATGGAAGTAGGATATACAATGAGTGTGGTATCCTTATATGGGAAGTGAGAGATATGCCAGGAAGTGTAGTACCCTTACATGGGTGTTGGAGAAACAGTGAATGTAGTACCCTTATATGGGGAGTGGGAGATACAGCAAGTGCAATACCCTTATTTATTTATTTATTATTTATTTATTTTACATTTGTTAACCGGGAGAGTCCGACTGGATACATGTCCATTTTCAGCGGAGGCCCGGGGAGAAAAGCTCCAGGTACATAACAGACATATGAACATTGTTAATGCAAAAAAGGAAGATAGTTGAGTTCTAAATACAATATAAAGATACATCACATCTTGGGAAAAAAATAACAGCAGCATATAAAAAAAAACATAGGTCAGTTACAAAGGCGAGGCGCCTTGTTAAAAAGCGGTTAAGGATAGCGAGGTCAGAGAAGTGTAAATGATAGTGGTTAATCAGGTTTGGAACAGGGACATTGCCAGAGAATATTGAGATGGGGTTTAAGCTTTTTTTTGAATTGTAGGAGTGAAGGTTATGAGGTGAGCATGGTCGGTAGGGAGTTCCACATTTTACCTACAAAGTTTGAGAATAGAGAATCCCCAGCAGAATTATTGGCTTTGGTAGTTTGAGCTAAGATCTTAATGGAGGAGCGTAAAGATTGCAGGTTAATATAGGGGTGAATGATGTTTTTCAGAGCTGGTGTTTTCTCTGGGTGATACAGTATCTGGTGAGCCGTTTTGAGTTGGTTGAAATGGAGATGGCTGAAAAACTCTAACCACCCTAGTTGCTTCAAGTTAGTGCAGTGGTGCATTCTAAAGGTGGAATTTGTGGCAAATCTAGCTATGTGATTGTAACAAGAAGCAAGTTTGTTTAGGGTTGTCTTGTTTAGGTTTGTAAAAAGGGGGGAGGCATAGAAAAGAGTTGATAGTAGGTGTGTGCTGGCAATTGTAATTTTAGCATGAGGAGTGAGAAAGTGTTTTACTTTATAGAGAGAGACAAGCTTTTTATTGACGGTTTTGATGGTTAGATTGAAATGGGTGTCAATTTTAAGGGAGTTATCAATGGTAACACCTAATAGCTTTGTGTGAGCTTCTGGTGATATAGTGATTCCATTGGAGGATGTAATAGAGAAGGTGGGGGGAAGAGTCTTGTTAGTGGGTGAGAAAGTAAGTAGTTTTGTTTTGTTGGGGTTGAGAACTAGTTGACGACTTGAGAACCATTTTTCTATTAGGTTGAAGGTGTCTTGGGTTGAAGCAGTGAGGTCTGCCAGGTTGGAGGCAGTGCTGATGATAGTCGAATCATCTGCATATTGAATGCATGTGGCATGGGGGGTGATTGTGGGCAGGTCATTAACAAAGATGGTGAAGAGAAGAGGGCCAAGAATAGATCCTTGGGGAACTCCAAGTGTAACAGGTAGGCATGTGGATAATTTGTCCTGCCATAGAACAGCCTGTTGCCTTTTGGACAGGTAGGATTGGAACCATTTCAGTGTGGAATTGCTGAGTGATATTTTTTTTAATGTATGGAGGAGTTGAATGTGGTTCACCATATCAAAGGCCTTGGAGAGGTCTAAGAAAGAGCAGATGATAGTTTATTATTGTTTCTGAAGTTATTGATGGTATTAGAAAAGGATAGTAGGGCTGATGTGATACTGTGATTTGGCCTGAAGCCATGTTGGGAGTTGGCTAGAATTTTATTTTTGGTGAGGTGTTCCATCAGTTGTTTGTGGACACACTTTTCCATAATTTTGGCCAGGGTGAGAGTATAGCTATAGGTCTGTAGTTGGTTAGCTCTAGTGAGCTACCACCTTTATGGAGAGGAATAATGTGGGACATTTTCCATATGGAGGATGAAGGCTTCTGACAAGGTACGGTTTATGATTATGGAGACGGGATAGGAAATGGCCTCAGCTGCTTTTTGCAGAAACTCAGCTGGGAGAAGGCCAGCTGCTAGCTTAGTGGGTTGTAGTTTTTTAAGAAGAGATGTTATAGAGGATATGGGTACTGGATCGAAGGTAAATAGATGATCTGATGTAGTTGTAGTATTCTGCTGGCATGGGTAGTGGAGTGGGCTGGTTGTTTGTTTGAATTGTGTGGCCAGGGATTGTATAGTTTCTGTGAAGAAACTATTGAATGTGTTAGCAATGTTTACAGGGCACTGTTGTTTGCAGGTTGTTGGAGTGAGGGTGGTTGCCTGGCCTGGGTGCAGTAGCTTGTTTAAACCTGCCCAGAATTTTTGTGGATTATTAAGGTGTTTGTGTTGGAGGTGGAGGAAGAAGTTTTTTTTATCATTTAAGATCATTCTTTTAGTTTCATTTCTAAGTTGCCGGAAGGTTTGGTGGGAGTGTGGGTCTTTAGAGGTACGCCATGTGACCTACATCTTGTTTCTAGATAGGATTTTGGATTTTGTTTCCTTAGAGAGCCATGGTGCGGTTTTGGTTTTAGTTCTAATGGACCGTATTGGAGCATGGGAATCTAGAATCTTGAGGAAGGTGGTGTTGAAGTAGATAACTGCCTCTTCAAGAGGAAGAGACTTGAGTATTGTCCAGTTGTGGGCTTTAAGTTCAGTTTGAAAAATGGAGGCGTTGAATTTATTATTGTTCCTGATTTTTTTTATGGTTGTAAGAAGGGGAGTGATTTTCTTGAATTTGATAACATAAGTGAGTAAGTGATCACTCATGTCCTCTGGGTGAGTACCTGCTGAGTACTGGTCAGGATCTTTATTAGTAAGGATCCAGTCCAGGATGCTGTCTTTGTTTTGGGGTTTACATAGTCTGGTAGGAGTGGATATTAGCTGAGAAAAACCATGTAGATTTATGCTGCTAGATGGGGAGCTAGATGAGAAGGAATTCCAATCGATGTTGAAGTCACCTAACACTATGGATTCCTGGGGGTGAGTTTGAGTTAACCAGTGGAGAAAGTCCTCTAAGGATTTGTTATTATTGTTGCCTGGGGGGGGGTGTAAATACATGCTATATTTATGCTTTTATGTTTCTTTGGTTGAAGTTTTACAAGTAGAATTTCGGCATTGTTTGTTAGGAGGGGTTGTGGAGAGGCAAGGGAGATTTGTAATGTATTTTTGTAGAGTATAGCTACACCGCCACCTTTACGAGTTATTCGGTCTGCTCTTAGTATATCATACCCTGGTGGGATTATCTGTGTGTCTTTCGTACTTGGTTTAAGCCAGGTTTCTGTGAGACATAGTAGGTCTGGGGAACAAGTAGCTAAAAGGGCATGTAGGTTGTGAATCTTATTGTTTACACTTCTGATGTTTAGATGACAGATGTTAGATGTTTATATGGGAAGTAGGATATAAAGCAAGGCTAGTACCCTTATATGGGAAGTAGGAGATAGGCCAGGAAGTGTAGTACCCTTACATGGGTGTCAGAGAAACAGTAAATGTAGTAGCCTTATATGGGGAGTGGGACATACAGCAAGTGTAGTACCCTTATATGGGGAGCGGGAGATACAGCTAAACAATAGTAGCAGGAAGGGAAGGGAATATTATGGAGGGAATCCTGAGGTGAAGGCTGCTTGCATTCCTAGGCAGCATCAATCTCCAGTAGAAAATCAATGTGGTTTCATGGTCTGAAGAAACTGTCAGTCAAACTTGATGTTGTTTTATGAATGAGAAAATTACAGGAGAAATTAACAGGAAAGCACTTTGACTTGCTGTCACAAAAGTTTCTACTGGAAGAAGTAGGGGGTTTATAGGTCAGCCCAGGAGTAAGGAACTAATCCTTCAGGTAGGGAAGGATGGTAATAAGTGGCCAACATTGGCTCACCCATTCTTGGGGGGATGCTGCCTAGATTTGCTGCAATAACATCATTAAGAACATGGGGCACTTCAAGCTGTAAGTGTTATACTGCTTATTTTGTGGAAGCAAACATGCACCTCTAGAAGGCAGCCTTTTTAGAACTTGCAAGGCTGCTGCAGGGTAGTAGGAGTTAGGGTGCACTCCCCTGCAGCAGTATGACACTGCTGCATTGTCCCTAATCTTCTAAATGGTCCTGAAATTGGCTCAGGTTGAGCTCAGGGGACAAGGAGAGGAGATGGTGACAACTGTTAGTCAGCTGTTAGGAGGTAGAAGAGTATGGCATGGTGGGTTGTTTTAAGTCGGAGAATTAATGAAAGCCATGGCAAGAGGAGGGCAAAAGGGGAAGTTGCACTGAGTGCAAGGTATTAGCTGAATAGGCAGTATAGAAGAGGTGCCAATCAGTTTCTACAGCCTACATGGAATGATTGGGAAGCAATATCGGTAATCATTTAAACAGCCTGAATTGTGACTGTGGCTGCCTAAATGAGATTTACTCAGTATTTATGTGTTAGGAACTATAACTTGGAGTTAGTACCTCTTTCCACTATTAGGAAAGAGATGTTATGTTGATTCCAAGTACCAATTTGCTCAGTTTGAAAATTTTTTTTTTAAATGCAAATGACAGGCACTGAGATGTAACAAGGAGCTGTTATAGTTCTTTACTGTAGTTTAGCAAAGGTGTTTGATACATTAAAGAGACATTATGTAGTTATATAGCAGCTCTTTGCTTAACCTGAATCCTTTTTTAGTCCTTAACTCTGTGGAGACAGTTTTGTCTTTGACTCTGAGACGTATTGACATATTTTGTCCTCACTTTCAGTCTGGGGCAACAAATGGGGCATTGCCAACGATACAAACAGCCTTGCTATTAATGTTAATGTTATGCGTTTGGAAAGTGACTTATGGAGCTTTCTTGTTGATAGTCCTGGATTCTTTACTCTTCAGTGTGCATGTGTGTATGTGAGTGTGCGTGAGTGAGTCTGTGTGTGTGTGTGTGTGTGTGTGTGTGTGTGTGTGTGTGTGTGTGCGTGTGTGTCTGTTATGTCTCACTCATCTGATGAAACAAAGAACAACACCGAACTTTTTGTGGATGGCACAAAGATAAATGCAGCAGTGGAGGAAGGAACTAAGGCAGGATTTTTTATATATATATTTATATATATATATATATATACACACACACACACACACACACACACACACACACACACACACACACACACACACACACACATATACATACACACACACACACATATACCGAAACACCTGGGAAACACACTGCTTGTGATACTGTTGGATCTTCTGTTTGTATACTAGATAGTATGGCCTTTACTGAAGATTATGTCAGGGAAGGGAAGGGCAGAGTTCTTGAAAAATACAGAGCACTCAGACAACTTAGGGAGGAATTCTGCATGACCGCTATTAAGGAGAAGGTGCTTCTTGCTGTATATCATGATACTTCCTACTAAAAAAGTGAGGTTCCTAAACTGTAGGTCTCGAGATGGTTCTGAAGAAGAGTCTTTAGTGAGGATTGTGTGAAAGGAAAAGGCCATCTGGAAGATATCTCTGCAACATGGAAAGTGGTTAACAACTATTGCTCTGTAAAACAGAAGCTAATGGAAATACCATTATCTGTTTGGTAAAGAGTCTTGAAGGAGAAAGACTGGTATCTGAAAATTATATTTATTTAATTATTAACTTTGAGAAAATCCCTGTGTGTTTAGAACTACTGAAATTGTGTTGACTGAAGAAGTGCAAGGGGTGCCTAGAGCATGGGTCTTACAGGCACACGTAAGACCACTAAGTGTGACATGTCCATCAGACTGCTCCCCTTAAGGCAGTCACCTGACACTGCAGGTAATTGATGGCAGTTAGTGACAAATGCCTATATAAGGCAGGACCACTAACAACATGGTATAAGTCAGTGTCAAGGTATATTCCAGAGGAATCTGGAAGGTTTTCCTAAAAAGAAAAATGCACTAAGCACATGGTTTTGAGATGGGGAGTCTGTAAACTGTAGTTCTACAAAGGGGTGGTGAGACAGAGTGGAATGTTCTGTTCAACATGTTCACTGAGGTATTACATACGAGTTTATTTTATCTACCAGAAACTTTTGTTTTCCTAAGCCATTTATCAGAGACTTATGATTGCATAATTCAGTTATTTGTCAAAGACCTAAGTGGTGTTTCCAAGATTGCCATTTGTTTGTACCAGAGACTTTGTCTTGTATGTACAGTATAACACAACTTATTAAAACTCCACATATATGCTTTTGATTGCTAAACATACTTAAAATGGGCAAATCTAACATGGCACACCCTTCAGAAATTAAGCAAAAGAGAATGCATTTTAAGATTTTTCTTCTGAACTTCTCATTGTTAGTGCTCACACACAGGTTTCCTGAAAGAAGATATTAATTTGCCATACTTTTGAGTTTTACCACTACCTCTTGTCAGGGTGAGAGCTGGCAAAACAGAATTTTGTCAATTTGCTTCAGTCTACAGTCCTGGCAGCTTACCAGGGTATGAACTGGTGAAAGAAACTTGTGATTGCTTACTTCAGTATAAGTTTATGCAACCAGTGTGAGGCCTGGCAAAACAAAGAGAGACTACATGACTGACTTTTATTTCTTGTCTGTTCCTTAAAAACTGCATGCAGGGTGCATCTAAGTTTAAAATTTAAAACTTAAAATTGTTCAGTTTTTCACTTAAGTACCACAGTGTCTGTTTTCTTCAAAGGTGTTGCAGTGTAAAAGAAGGTGTCTGAAGCACCAAATATTGTATGTTTCTACTTGTCGCCATATTTCATTTCCATTTAGCAAAAATTCACTTGTCTTTATGTTTAATGGAATAAGCACTTGGTTAACAGAGTCTTTTGTGTTTTCTGTTTCTACTTAATATGATTACTGGATGCAGTGGGCAGCCAAAAATCTTACCTACCAATTTCACCATGTCATAAGACATGGTCAAGAATAGATTTCTTTTAATATCTAGTTAATAAATTAAATTCTGTTATACAGTTAAAAACAGATCCAAGAGCTATTTCAGACAATCCTAAGCTGATAATGTATATTAATTTAGATCTTCCTCACAAAAATAATACACATTTTAACAAGTGGACTCTGAATCCCAATCTACTTTAGTATGAAGAACTAAAGACTGATATACTATATTAATACAATTTTACAATGAATACCAATATTAAATATTAAATTGGATATTCAATGGGTGGCACTGAAAGCAGAAATAAGAGGTTATCTCATTAGTAAAGCAACTTCTTTTAAAATGAAAAATAAACAATATGAAAATATCCTTAAAAAATAAAGGTTTATATACATTACAACTTTATAACTCCAGTACTGATCTAGAAGAACAAATCAGATCATTACAATAAGCAATTCTCTTTATATGAAAGCAAAATACTAGCCTGTTGTGCAGAATGATACAATTACAATCAAAATTTCTGTCTAAAACTTCACAGCCCCCAACACAAATCAAAGATTTAACAATTAATAATACCAAATATACAAATTATAGTGATATTGCAGATGTATTCTATAATACTTTATCTCAATTATACAATAACCCTAAATCTTCCAACATATGTAAGAAAATGATGGCTTACCTTGATAAGCTAAAATTTTCTATGTTTAATCAAGATTAACAAAAGCTATTAGCCTCTCCTATTTCATTCAAGGAAATACAAAATGGAATTAAAAGCCTGAGGTTGGGTAAGACAACTGGTCAGGATAGAGTATTATCTGAATTCTATAAATATTTTTCAGATATTTTAACAAAAAATCCTATATATGGTATTGTACAATATAACAACATATGGTATAAAGGATCTATATTTAAATAGAACCAAAAATTAAATTAAAAAACCTTTTAGGGACCCTTCCAATATTGAAAATTACTGCCCTGTTGCTTTAATAAACATAGACATTAAATTCCTAGCATCTATATAAACTAGTTGAATTAAAAATACACACAATTATTTTATCTTTTGAATCTGGATTTGTCAAAAGCAGACAAACTACCAATCAATCAGTTACTTTACATACACGTCATAAGTTATAATACAAAAGTAAAACACCTTGGTTTACTCTATCTATTGATGCATCAAAACATTTGATTGAGTAAACACTAAATTGTTATTTATTGTAATGGACAAGATGGACAAAATTAATATACATAAATTATATGTTTTTCCCCAATTACATTGAATTACAATTTTTAGTCACCATAATTTTAGAAAATTTGTATATAAAGTACTCTTGTACATAGTTGGGGGAGCCATACAACAGTGAGTTACCCTCAAATAGACAAAATAATTTAAATAAATGCTGGTTATCAAAATGATATACATAGAGGGACTAACATGAAATTTATTTTCTTATCTAAATTAGCTACAATTAAAATGAACAATTCCCCCCACATTCTTTTCTATTTAAGACCACTAAACCATTCCATACTTAAAACATTTTAAAATATAATATAATATAATCTTTCAAAATTTATCTGGCACTCTAAATCAGTCAGGATAAAATATAACAGGTTAACTGCACCAAAAATAAATAAATAAATGCATACATAAAAGTAAAAAAAAACAGGGTGGGTTTAATTTAACAGATCTCAATATTTTTTATCTAATATCTAAAACACAAAGTGTTTGGTAACTCTAAGAACCCAAAAACAAAGTTGAATTTTGCATGGGCAATGATTTGACATAAACATTTTCTGTCAGCTCACTGTAACAGCAAATGAATTCCATTTATAAATATTAATGGCATAAAAAAATGAAGAAAATACATAATTTTTTCAAGAAACCTTTTAAGAATTTCACAGACTAGTAATCTAGTTGAACTCAGAAGAAGAAGAATTTAACTATTTTCAGCCTATTAATCAAACTCTAATATTACATTAAAGCAATCTCCCTTGATCAAAATTAAAACAGTTTGGGACTTTGTATCAAATAGGGCCGGATTCACGAAACCTCCGTGTAAGAGTTAATATGTCTTACATGGAGGCTGCAGTCTAACGGTATGTCGTCAGCATGCCATGCATATTCATGAGGGCATACTGAATCATACCCTAGGCTAACACGGTCCGTGTATGAAAGTAGGGGGCGTGTCCGAATGCCGAGTTCTGCAAAGGGACACACCCCCAGAAGAGTCAGAGTCCTGAAAGTAAACACTCACGAGCGAGTCCGCGGAAATGTCAAGGAACACAACACCACACATGCCCTCACAGACTATAAACCCAACTGTAATGTAAAAACGTAAAAATAGCAGTTTAATTTTTTTTTTTATAATTTCCAAAATGTTTGCACATAGTTGCGCTCGTTTGCACGGGTATGCCCTCCGCTCAGCCACAGTTAGCAGACATTGAAAAGCATATAAGATCTAAATATGCAAATTAAGCCAAGTAGCAATAGCGTAGCAGTACAGACGTTGGCCAAAGAGGAGGAAGTCACGGTTCGAGCCCCCACAACATCATTTTCCATTTTTATTTAAATAAGCATGAAACAATCCCCTGACACACACACACACACACACACACACACACACACACACACACACATACACATATATATATATATATATATATATATAAAACTATATTTTAAGTAAAATGTAATGAAATGGGCCATGTATTTCTGAAGAAACCCGACATAATAAAATATAAAAAAAGGATCATAATTGCCCATAGCTTAGCAAGGCTTTAGCAAGCTGAATATGGGTACCCATAGGTGAGCAGCGCTTTAACAAGTTGAATATGAGTGCCCATAGGTGAGCAGCGCTTTAACAAGCTTAATATGAGTGCCCGCAGGTGAGCAGCAGTTTAACAGGTTTAATATGAGTGCCTGGAGTTGAGCAGTGCTTTATCATGCTTAAAATGAGTGCCCGTAATTCAGCAATGCTTCACCCAGCATAATATGAGTGCTCATAGCTAAATAACGCATTACCCAGTGTAAGCCGTTTGCGTGAAGCTGCGCAGCGTGCCAACCAGCTTACCGTCGGGCAACATTGGGCAAGCTCTATCAAAGCCGCCTTCACAAAGACACACCTCCTAGCCTGTCTAGACAGTAGGAAAATAAAAAAAGCAATGCCCAGGGTCGAACCTGGGATACTGTGCACCATAGTCAAAGTACTTTACCACTAAGCCATGACAGTTGTACTGAGAAATGCAGTTTTAGCATATATATTGGAATGAATGGAAATAGAAGCGTGACAAAGCAGGTTTTTTCAAGCTGATAAATATCCAAAACGGCCAATCACAGATAAGTGCAGGAAAACTGGCATATATAAGCCCCATAGGCGGGAATTCACAGCATAACTGATTGTGATACCCATTTGCAGTCAGGATGGCAGGTGCAGGAGAGGGAAGCCACTTTAGAGCACAAAGGTGGGGTGTTGAGGAGTCAAAATATATGGTTTGGCTCCTAGTCCATGATCATGAAGCACAACTCATGCAGGGACAGGTTCACTGGGGTGCGTACAAGGCAGAGGCATGGAACCGATTGGCACATGATCTCACCAGTGCCACAGGCATCACAAGGACTGGTGAACAGGTCCATCACCACCATGCGGACCTGAAGCGACGGAAGGAGGACCAACTGAACCGTTGGATCCAGGAGGCCCACCAAATGCCCAATGCCCCACTACTGAGTAAGTATCCATGTAATTAAGTATGTAAGAAATGCTATCCTAGCCTATAGTATGGAGGCGTATGTTCCAATATTACTTTCTTTATATTACAGCTGCAGGTGTTCGTTCTGCGAATCAGTGAGCCTATGCTGATAGGCTGCTGAGGTTGCGCCACCAGGCAGGTTAGTAATTATTTAGCTGGTATTGTCATAGAATATAAGTGAGACAGATTGTAAAAGAGTTCAGTGTTGTAACCCACTAATAAAAGTCAAATAAGCCTAGAAGAAAGATTCTGCTAGTATTGTAAGATTAGTTAAGTGATGCAGCCTGGAAAGTAGTGGCATGCAATCCAGTAATAAAGATTAAACAAGTCTCAAATAGAAGTGTCCACCTGTATTGTAATATCAGATAACTGCTGCAGCCAGAAAATGAGTGGTAATCAATCAACAAAGGATAGACAAGTGTCAAATACATCCTTGTAAATTCTGCCATATGAAATAAGTGAGTCAGCTGGAAAGTGTTGTTGTAAACCTGTAATAAATGTTAATAAAGCCTAGAATTAAGTACCAGTCTGAAATGTAAATATAAAATAATTGAGAGAGTATGAGAAACACAGTTTGAAGCCACCAAGAAAGCTGTAATAAGTCTGGAATAAAGGTATACTGCAGTCACTACATTATGAAATGAATGAGACAGCCACAACCAAAGAGTGTAATGTGTTAAATAAAATACAGAACATGGACTGTGCCCGTCCCACAAATTGTATATGTTGCTGTACCCTTGCATTATGGAAATAGTATGGTTGTATGAAATGCTGAACATCCACAGTTGTCTAGACCCATATAAATCAAATGTAGCAGGATGCTGTACCTGAACACAGCCAGATATGAACATATATGAATAAAAATGGAATGTATATTAATGTAGCAGCAACATCCCCATCACCAACATTCCTAAGGTTACGTACAGGAAACTGTACTAATACATGTAGGGGATATATATCTGCATCTACTAGGAATGTACAGTATATGTATAGGTAGTTTAAGTTGTTAATGTAATATTTCTCCACCCTACCCTATTTTCACAAATTATGCCATTCCACAATTAATTCCCATGGACATTTGTCCTGTTGGTTTATACATATCTGCATGTACGTTGATGCATGTGCCCTGTTCACATATCCAAACCTGATGGCCTGTTGCCACCAATCAACCCTGCATGCTGTTGGAATGTGCACTGTTGTTCTAAATATGCATGTGTTATGCTTGCTGCTCAATATTCGGAATTCATGAGTGTTTGGTTAATGGGAATACTGATGCATGCTGTTATAACTAATTTTGAATGGTGTTGTTTGTTACTAACCCAAAATGCCATAAAATACTGCTAAACATAGGACAACAGGGAAGGCGGGTTTCAGCGGACCCACCTCTCCCACCTCAGCTGGCGAGTGCACCTGGCACGAGTGCCCAGGCCGGGACCTCCTCCTCCGGTGGCCCTGTGCCACCTTCGGGTGGAAGCGCTGCAGGGGATGGGGCTCGTCCCCCATCTGCAAGCGTGGCTGGAGGAGAGCCTCCACTCACCCTCCATAAGGTCTGGTCTGTGGTGCGTAGTGAGATCAGGCATTCTGTGACTGATCCCCTACACCAGCTTGAGGCGAGGGTGGCACAACTCACGGGTGTGCTTGCCCGTCCTATCCAGCCCCCAGCACAGCCCCGGCCTGGGCTGTGAAGGCGCAGTGGTAACTGCCTATGAGTGGGGATTTCAGTTCCACTGTTGCCATCTGTGGGCTCATGGGCTTACGATATCCAAACATCCGTCCCCGTCATTTGTGTTTACCCCCCACATGTGTCATACTCCACCCCTGTATGCGTCTTGTTTGTCTTGTCTGTTAACCTCCGCAACCTACCTCCCCAAATATACCTACTTCCTGTACCTCACATTCCACTCTCACCTAAAAAAAAAATAAAAAAAGGGCAATCTGTTCCCACAAAAAAATTACGCCCCATACATAGCTGCCCAATTCGCACACTTGTCCACTGGACATGTAAACTGATAATTCTAATTGGCAGTACAACATATTTTGTTGTCCTCAACCCTCTCTCAGGGGTGGAAGGTTTCAAATTTCACACCAAATTTCACACATATGCACAGCTGTTGCTAATAAAGAAATGGGCAGCTATGGGCCTTCCCTACATCCTTCCTGCACATCCCGAGCTTGTTTTCCTACTATCCTACCCTCTTTGTGCCCCCTTTTTCACCACTTTCCTGTCTCCCCATTTTCTTTTCTTTAAAAGAAATTAGCGAGGGTGTTAGCGGGAGTAAGCACTTTTAAGCAGTAGTCAGCGGGTATGCACTTGTGTGCGCTTAGCTAAGCGAGTGTGCGCTCAGCTAAGCGAATGTGCGCATGTGTAAGCACCGTGCAAACTAGCGCAAACCCACTTACAACTGCTTAAAAGTGCCTTAGTCACTCTGTATGACAAGGCCTGTAGTCTGCTTATCAGCAAAATAAAATACCCCTGTCAGTCTCAAACCCTGGAAACACTAGTCTGCATGAATTACCACTGAGCCACGGCAGATATACAAGAACTTGGTGCTGAAACAAATATATCATGAAATACAAGGAGTGAATGTAAAGGGAATATAGGAAGGCCATTACACAAAGCTTGTTCCCTGAATCCTTACTGGCAATTCTTGTGGAATTGCATTACATTAGTGTGATAAGAGAAACAGCCATGCTAGGAGGTAATAATGTTAGAGTAGCACCTTACAAACCCCACACAGTATCAGAGCAGGATAAACACCGCCATATTTGAATAGGTATGAGGCCAGACTTCCCAACTGTGACTGATTTACAGGGATGTCCCTGATTTGCAAAAAAATGTTGCCTGTGCCCCACTGACTCCCTGTGAAAT
>NC_056739.1:802595743-802670743 GCF_019279795.1 Protopterus annectens | reverse complement strand
TGACATAGGCATGCATAACCGGACATATGAGCAGGTACGCCATCACTGCAGTGATTTAATTAGACATGTCCGGCAGCCTTCATCTGATATCCACAGACAACAGCTTGCCACAGGTGGTGGGGTACCTATCCATCCCCCCTCACCAGTGGGGAGGAGCACCTCCTAAGTGTTGTGGCTCCAGGCCAACAACAAGAACATCCACAAACATGTGTCATCATGGAGGCCGGAGCCACCCAGCATGTTGAAATGGAGTGTGCAGGTAACATCCCATATCTGTAGTTGACTGTTCTCTGTACTGGTAGTCTATGTATGTGTGAGATGTGTACTGTTTGTGTAGCTGTTAACCTGCCCAGTCTTCTGCAAGATTGATATTCTGAGCATAATCTGTACACCTGTGAAAGCCACCTGTTGTACTACTGTACTTTATCATACTCACAGTATCAAAGGCACAGTTGTGGCCACTAGGAATCACTCTCATATGTTTGCAGGTCCCTCTGGAGTGACAGCAAGGCAGCCAATCCATGCTGGTGAGTGTGTAATATCAATACTATTGCTAATGACATGTGCATGTCATATGGAGGTGTAGTGTGTGCACATGTAACACACCTACACATAATGCATGCTGTGCATGTTTGCTGTGAGACTTTGCATATCCCATTATTCTCAGTAGCTGCCTCACTCACATGCAATACACAGAGCATGACACACATGTGTGGCAACACAGTACTGGACATTGTATAGGCACACCAGATACACATGTACACAACACACACATGTTTGGCATACACATTACACCTTAGCCTGCTACACATGTCCAAGTATGACATCTGCTGTATGGCCAGCCTTCAGCATCCCACTTATCTACACAGCACACATAATATACCTGAGGGGTAGAGGCCTATCATGTCTTTGTGCAACAGTCTGGAACAAATAATACATTCATGTTAGGCAATGCTCACTATTGGCCACCTTACACACCCATGTAACAAGTGGCTGCGTAATTGTAGATGTAGTCATGTTACTGCACTTCAGGTACAGCATGCTAGCTGCCTGTCTGGCACACATTATTATTGTTGACTGACCACAAGAAGCATGTTGATCATGGCTCACGTTACTACACCACATCCAGTTCCACTGACCACAAAAGTACACATAGCTGTTATTGTGTAGCACCGTCATGTGTTGTGTGTGTGTGTGTGTGTGTGTGTGTGTGTGTGTGTGTGTGTGTGTGTGTGTGTGTGTGTGTGTGTGTGTGCAAATCTATGCACCCACAGCTTGTAACACTTGCACAACATTGTAATGTCCTTGTACACATTGTGTCCCAGGGTGGAGACAATCACTGAACAACTACACACAAGCATCAAGTACAAGTATACTGTTATCAACAAGGGCTGTCTGCACTTGCATTGCATGTTCCTGTGCAGCACATAACCTGCATGCTGACATGTGTGCAGTGATGTTTTTCCTTGTGAAATGGTCACCCACCCTAAAACAGTATTGTGTATGTGTTGGATTGCAGGTGTGTCTGTGTTTGTATCTGCTGTACTGAGGAGTGTGCCTGTGTGCATGTGTGCCTGTGTGCTTGTGTGCCTGTGTGCATGTGTACCTGTGTGCATGTGTGCCTGTGTGCATGTGTGCATGTGCATCTGTGTGCATGTGTGCATGTGCGCCTGTGTGCATGTGCGCCTGTGTACATGTGTGCATGTGTGCCTGTGTGCATGTGTGCATTTGCACCTATGTGCATGTTTGCCTGTGTGCATGTGTGCCTGTGTGCTAATATCGTGTACACATTTGTAAACTGTGTTTCCTATCTTCCTCACACAGGTTCTGATGTTGCTCTGGTGGAGTGCAGCAGGGAACCTGAAGCCACTGCTGGGGATAGTGCTAATGATGATACATGTGTAATGGCACAGGGAGGTGTGACAGGGTCTGTCGTCGGTCATCCAATTGACAGTACACAGCAGTCAACCCCATCAATGCGCACAGTCATCCTGCCGATACATCCATTGTCACCAATGTCCTTAGCTGAGGGACAGCATACAGTGGGCATTGACCAGGGTAGTGTGGTATCATTGTCACATGCATCCCCTCACAGCAGCCATGGCCAGATTCCTGACATGGTACCGCACAGGCAGATGTCCAGGGGTTCTTGTGGGAGCATCCGTGGTTGTACTGCCCCTGTCAGACGTGCCCACAGAGGTCTATCAACCTCAGCTATGTTCCGGGCTGTAATGCAGGCACAGGCACGTATGGAACGGTACACCAGACAGGGTCTGAAGGAGCTTAGAGCACATCGCACCGCTATGAATAACACTATGCGTGACTTTGCGTCTGCCATCCGTAACATCAGCGAGGTCATTGATAGACGTTGGGGGGACACAATAGATCCCATAGTGCCAGTACCAGCCCCAGCAATGCTGGGTCTATGCTGTCAGTAGGCCATCCTAGAAGACCACATGCACGTGGCTCTGGACAGTCCCAGCAGGTGTGTCCAGTCAACAACCCACTGCTTCTGATGACAGTACCCAGTCTGACTTAGTACCTGATACTGTCAGTAGCACCCCTGCCAGGCACAGGTACCATGTCCGTGGTCAGAGACAGTGACCTGTATGACCTGGCAGGTACAGTCTGTGGCTATCCACAAACACCCGTATATGGCAGCCACATGGTGGAACTGTGTGCATGCATACACACACACATAATGCTAACACCTAGGGCTAACACATACACACACACATCGTAGCAACGTTGCCCCATCTTGTACTGTTGTCCCTCACTAACACATGCACACATACATGTCGACTGGATGTGTCAGTGGTAGACTCTGGCAAACCAAGTACACACTCTGTGCATATGATGAAACTGTGCCACCTCCTGCCATCTGTAACATTGATGCTGGAACAGGATAGCATAATACTGATGCACAGGGTGACTACATAGCACTGTAGTATTATTATCATGTTGTTAACAGTACAGTGTAATGATATTGTTGTGGGTAGATTTGAGCATGCATAATGCATTAACTATGTTTGTCATTGCAGTTTTGTATACACCAGTGTTAATTGTGTATACTGTCTGCACATGTGCCACATGGCTGTTGTGTGTACCTGTGCCTGCATGTGTTGGGGTGTGGACAGTACATGTGTGATGTTTGCATCACTGATTTGCAGGTGCACATTTGTGAACATGGTCAGCATGGAACATGACATGGTTTGACAGTATGCTGTGGGTGATACAGTTTCCACATGTCAATGGTCTGCATTCTGGTAGTATACACAGCTTACATAGCCTGACATTCAGTGGTCATTACATGATGTCTCCTCAACTGATACACAGACGTAGGAACCTGGTGTCAGTGATATCCCTGCAGTACTACACTATAGCAGTAGCCATTGTTACTGAGCCCCACACATCCCTGGGAACAATACCCTTTGGCATATAGCAGTCTCATGTACATGCCAACACACTATGGATATGTCCATCCATGACTGCAAATACATACAGTGGCCTATAATGCATTCTACACATGACACACCTAACCACCACAAGGGTATCATACGGACAGATACCTGTTGTCCAAGCCATGGTATATTGCTGTAACACTACTGTGGCATTGTCATCGGCATGTAGTTAACATAGTATTCCAACAGTACCATGTAGGTGGTAGCACCCATCATGTAGAACGGGTAATGGTGTGTATATGTAGACAGGTGTTATCTTGTCTATCCTGTGATATTCACATTTCCATAGGTATTCTGCAGTCCCTCTGTGTATCATCTAAGCAAGAAGGTGTCTGTATGCATATTGGCAACAGTTGCCATACACCTACACTGGATGGCCATCATTCACAGACTTTGCTGTGTTTTAACATGTCTGACATATACTGCAGACATGAACCGTCACCCACATTAATCTATCAAAGCTTTTATGGGTGTGTGTCACATAGTTGGCCTAGGACACAGATCACTGCAGTAGCTTGCATTGTCACCAACATACATGTATGGCCTAAGGTCTGGTAAGTTGTGGCACATGGCGGCAAAGGTAACAACTGTATTCATATGAGGCAGGCTTCACACATAGGAACTATTATAGGTCACAGGTACATATCTGTATGTGGCAAACACATACCTGATGTGTGCATGGCAATTACTGTTATAATAATATGTCATACAATAATGAAAGCAAAACACACAACACATTCACAAACTGTGTGACAAATGCACACATGGCATTTGTAGGACTTAAACCCCTACCTAACTAGGTTATGGCACTTGAGAGAGATGCATTAGCACAGCACACTATTCACATTACTGAATGATTTCCCTTCTCCTGCTGTATATTAGGTGCTGACATCATCAGTGTTTCCAAAGAAGAATGTACATCTTTTAGTGTGCTATCCCAGTCTTCAAAATGGCCATTCTTTTCACAAAGAATTGCAGACATACACACAATATTGACATTAATACTGTGTATGTTGGAAGTCATGTTGTGTTCTTACTGCCAGACTCCTTTGTGTCATAACTCAACAGGGATTATGCTGGGCTTGCAGGGTTTCCATGGGATAGTTTGCAAAGACTTGGCAACATTTGCTCATACTGGCTGAACACTGCAATACTGTCATGGTGTAGTGGTTCAGTACTTTCATTATGGTGCACAGTATCATGGGTTTGAGTCCCATCACTGCTGTAAATGCTCATACTGAGCAGACCAGACTAGTTAAGGGCCAGTTGGGCAACTATGAGCATGTTGCATTTTGTTCAGCTATGGCGTACTTAAACCAGGCTTGTCCAACATTGCTGTGTATTCACCAACTTGGGTGGACATTGGCAAACATTACTCCACAGTGACCACAGTTGTACTACTTGGTGTGTGTGATTCTGTTCATAGGATCATACTAGGCTATCTGCCCTAGGGCATTTTTAATCTTAGCCAGAGTGTGTTTGCTTTCAACACACATTGTAAGTGTAGTTTGCCATTACATTTTTCATGGTTAGTATACTGTGCCTCTGGCTAACGGTGACATAGAAGTGATACCCAGGGTAAACGTACAATCTCCCATCCACTCATCAGGATTCCTCTTGAAGAGAGTCAATGAGGGACTCTGGCTAACCTGGAGTGGGGGATTACTCAAGAGTGGGGGGAGCCTCTGGGTTATGGATCTGTCACTCCAGCATGTCCTATTTATTTCAGTCCTAAGGTTCAGGTCTCTTGAGCGCACAGCTTGATGGGATTCTGATTTTCCAAGGTGCAGCATGTCCATTGATTACAGGTTGGACATGGATTTATACATCTGGCACAGATCGCCTCTGGGCAGGCAGTATGCCACTGAGTGAAGCTGCAGTTTCTTTAACCAGGCAGTGACTGGCATGTGTTTGAGCCCTTTGATCCTCCTGGTGAGGTACTTTTGTGGTCTTTCCAGCTGCTGCAGGTGTCTGAAAAGGTACATCCCACAAGGGGCATTGTACTCAATTATGGGCCTGATGAGGGATGAGTTAAGAGGCACAATGACCTCCACTGATGTAGATGTGATTACCTTCATGATAAGGTGGGCTATATGAAATGTTTCTCTGAACACTTTGGTCACATGGTTGTCGAATGTGAGATTGCTATCGACTTGGGTCCCCAGGTCCCTTATCACTTCTTCCATACTTAATGGGTTACCACATATGTAGTAATTTGTGGGCACTTAGTTTTTGACACAGGGGAGGACTATACACTGTTTTGTGTTTAGCTTGAGGACATGGCTCTGGCACCAGTTGTCTGTTTCTATGAGGCCCTTTTGTAGGATGCTTGTGTCAGCTGGAGGGTCGATTATGGCGCCCAGTTTGCAGTCATCTGAAAACTTGTTCACCAACTGTCCTTTTGTGTTGGCCTGTACCTCTGAGAAATATATACCAAACAAGGGAGGTCCCAGGACTGAGCCTTGTGGGATGCCACTTGTAGCTGGTTTGTGGTCTGACATGGCTCCAGCATTTCAGACCATGTGGGTTCTGTCCATGAGCCAGTTTGCAACCCATCTAGTGACATAGGGGTTTTTATTGAAGCTGGTGATCTTATCTATGATGACCAAGTGGGGTACTGTATGGAAGGCTTTTGCAAGGTCCAGGTAGGCTGTGTGAACCACCATCCCCTCGTCAATGGCCTTGGTGACTGTTTCAAATGACTCAACCAGGTTTAAGAGGCAGGCTCTGCCCTTAACAAAGCCAAAATGGGTAGGATCCAGTGTCTGTGTGTCCCCAATATGTTTATTTCTGAGGTCCATGATGATCCTTTCCATAGCTTTGCAGACCAACCTAGTCAGGCTTCTGGGGTGATTGTTTGCAGTATCCGTTGAGGCACCACCTTTGTGGAGAGGGTCCACTGTTGCTGTACACTGCTCTTTGGGTACATATCGTGTGTTAAGGCTGAGATTGAACAGTGGTTTTATGTGTGTGTTCAATTCTGCTTGGGGTTCATGTTGGATACAGCCCAGGACACCGTCTGTCCCATTGATGCTGTGTGTTTTGCTTTGGAGAGGCTGGCTGTTACCTGCACATCTGCGATGTCAGGGGGCCAGCACTCTGCTGGGATAGATATTTGCCCTTTTGTTGGGGGGGAGAAGTTTGCACTGAACCTGTCAGCTTGGATGTTGGCAATGTCTGTGGGTTTGTTGTATTGTTTGTCATTTTGGACTAATTCTGAACATACCTGGGGATTCTCACACAGGTTCCTACAATAAGTAAGGAATGCCTTGTGATTATCCTTGGTGTCCTGTACGATTTTTATCTCACAGATGGCCTTAGACAATTTTATGTGTGGACGTTGTTTTTCAATAATACTGGTCAGAGATGGCTTCCCTTTTTGTGATTTGGATCTATCATATAGTAGCTTCCTCCTTGTATTGTATTGTATGGTTTGTTTATGGCTGGGGTCCACCAAACAGGATGCCTGCCTTTGGAGGATTGGGTCTTGGTTTTATTTGGGATTGCATGATCCATGCATTCCTGACGGTGTTCATAGAATGTGTTTATAAAGGGTTATGAGGTCTGGGCCGTATTTTCCAGACACAGGGGCTGTGAAGGATTCCACCTCAGTTTTGAGGTGTGTGACATATGCTTTAGTGAACATTTTTCACTGTGATTTTCTGGCCATGGGCTGGGGTGGGGATGTGAATATCCAGTGAGATTACTATCTGGTATGATCGTACCAGTGAGGGATACACCTCTGGTCCTGGGCATAGAGTCCCCATGTTGGTGATGATCAGGTCCTGTATGTTTTCCCCTCTTGTGGGAGTGGTAGCAAGTTGTTCCATAGCATTTTGGTTTATAAATTCTCTGAATCTTTGGCCTAGGATGTTGGAGCTAGGGTAATGCTCCCAGTGTATGTTTGGGTAGTTGAAGCTGCCCGATATAATGGTGTTTGGGGAGATCTTCATATTTTCATCTGTTCTCCAGTCGGCCAAGTGTGGTTCTTGGGTTTAGGAGGGTGGTCTGTAGCAGGCTATGAACTGGAAGGCAGTTTTACCCACTGTTGGTTACACATGGGTAGTCTCTGATGCTTCATGCTGTGCCACCAACCTGGGGGTGTGGGTATCTTTGACAAATATTGATACTCACCCTCCTTTTGTAGTTTGTTCCATGTTTTGCAGCTGTAAAGCATGGTATGAGGTGTAGCTGTGAATGCTAGGGTGCTTTTGGGAGCCTTGAACCAGGTTTGAATGTTTGGAGTGCATGCATCTTGCAGTTTAGACTTCTGGCATTGAGTAGCATTACTTATACTTTCTTATCCCTTGTGATACCTACGGAGGTGGGTTTGTGTTTTGAGCCTTACCTAGGAAAGGCACTATGGGGGTGACAAGAGCCTTTGGCAATATCCAGTAGGCCACAGGTGATAGGTGAAATCTGTCCCTAGCAAAGCATCATGTCTTGTCGAGCATCTCATCCCAGGCTGATAGGCATTGAATCCCCTTTCACTGACACCAATACTTAAGCCAATTGTTGTAATTGATCATCTTGTCTTCATATTGTGGCCTCATGTTTGGTGAGGGTAGGATGCTACTGAAGGTCATCAAGTTTGCGTATACAATATGGTGGTTAATGCTGTTTAGCACTACCTTACATTGCTTAACACATGGCAATCATGCCTCAGGTGTTGCTGCAGGGCTGCCTATGTCAGATGCGCATACTGCACTCCCTATACATGTTTGGCAACAGGTAGTGTCAAGTTAGGCATCCCTTTTACTATATGTGTGAGTCAGAGAGAGGTATAATTTCCAGGGTTCCTACTGAGCCAGTGTATGTGCTATGCGTTGCCTCTTTGCCAAGGCCAGGGCATACTGGGCACACCTCCATCTGCCTACTGGGGCAGGCTCAGGTTGTTCCTCCTCCGAGTCACGCTCTGCCTGTGATGGCCTTGGCACTGGTGGGGGGCTATTTGGCCCAGGCCTATGCTGGTCCTGTTGCAGCTGTTTTTGCAGGATCATATTATGTAGCATAGCACATACCATGACAATTTGGGTACATGTAGTTGGTGAGTATTGCAAGGCTCCACCAGATGTGTCCAGGCACCAGAACTGTGACTTCAGCAACCCAAACACATGCTCAATTACATTTTGAGTTTGTGCGTGTGCCTCATTAGGGCATTCTTGTTCATGTGTGTGTGCATTTCTGATGGGTGTCATCAGCCACGGCTCCAGTGCATAGCCAGCATCCCCCACTAAGTGACCATGTGGGATGTCCCCATTGGCAAATGTCTGGTACAGCTGTGTCAGATGCCAGATATGGGAATCATGGTAGCTTCCAGGGCAGCCAGCACACACATTCATTATTATGCCCTGGGCATCACACATGACCTGGCAGTTGATGGAGGAGAAGCCCTTGCGGTTAATGTAGGCCCTACCCCGCTCACCGGCTGGTGCTTTGATGCGTATATGTGTGTGGTCTATTGCACCCACTACCTCAGGGTATTCTGCTATTTGCTGGAAGAGACGCATATTGCTGGCCAATACCTCACAGGAATTGGAGAAATATACATGATCACTGACATGTGCTGACATGGCATCCAGGAACTGGTGCAGTACCCTGGATGCTGATGCCTGTGATATCCCCATCATATCACCAGTTGGTCTCTGAAAGGTACCTGTTGCTAGTATTCTTAGGCCAACACATACCTTGGTTTCCACTGGGATGGGTTCCCCTCTGTTGGTTCTGTGTGTGAAGCGTGGCCTGCACAGCTCCACAGTTTGCTGCAGGAGGTCTCTGTCCACTCTATAGTGCTCCACTATCTTCAGCTCATGTAACCCCTGGTAGGTGACCATGGGCCTGTACACTCTTCTCCGTCTCCTCACTGTGGGTTGTCCAGCAGTATTTGCATTGTCACCACCCTCAGCATGTTGCATATGTCGTCTTATAACAGCAATGGCAGGCCCTAGTATTTTTTGTCTGAGTGAAGCTTTTTCAGTTTTCACTTCTAGTAGCATACTCCAGTGTTTCAGTGTCTCTTGTGAGAAACAAACTGCACTGTTGTTTGCAGAGTTTTAAGTGCTGGGCTGGGCTAGGCTAGTGCTCTGCCTGTGTTATTGCCTGATTTGGATTGTTTTCACCTGCTAGCTCTACTAGTATCACCTGGTAGCTTCCTGCTATTTGTTGTGCTTCCTTTTTCCTTTGTTTCCTCAGGGGGAGCGACGCGCATACAAGCGCAAACACGCTCACAGCAGCTCATACGCGCGCATACATGCTTAGACGGACTAAAACTTGCTTATTCAGGTTAAAACGCTCACGCACTAGCGCAAACGCACTTACAGGTCTTTAAACAGCCTTATACATGCTTACTCTGGCTTAAACGTGCGCACTCACGCTTCCTCGCGCGCACTCTGTGTTACTCAGGTTTACAGGCGCGCACACGCGTGCATACCCGCTCAGCCAGAAACTTTGTGTTATCCACAGTATACACCTTCCATTTCTTGGCTTTCCCTGCCATACCTGTTGACACACCTCTTTCCATGATGTCTAATTGACACCTAACAGATGCCACTGTCCTCCAATGAGCTGCACTACTTTCATACATACCCCCCTTGTGATGTCACCTATCTCCTACTCTGTTCCTCCCCATATCCTACTCCTACACTCCACTGACTGTGCTCATTTGCTATGTAAAAGTGCGATTCACTATCCTAACACTCATTTACATAGGATTGCCTACTAATGCTTGGTTACATGTCTTAGACTGGGCTTCTCCCCTTAGCAACCCCTACTCGGTGGCCATGTTGTCTTCAGCCTGCTATACCCTTACATTGACATTTGACAATTTTCATAAATTCCATGTTTGTGGCTTTTATTGCCTTATTTTATGATTTTTATAGCGCACCCCTTTTGCGCAGTGCTGCGTTACGCTTAAACATCGGAAATCGCCGAAAAATAAAATTATTTTTATTTTAATTTTGCATCAGGGAAACTTTCCAATGGCCGTATATTTGGCCATTGGCATGCTTACTCAACCATATGCAACCTTTATTTGGAGCTGATAAGGCTCCATTGTGCTATTTGCAGAATGGTACTCAGTTGTCAACTGAGTACATTTCTGCAGCTAACACATATCCTACTTGGACAGGTTTCTGCTTCCTGGATCACACATTTACCTTATTTGCATGCCTTTTGGCTGCAAGTGAGGTAATTTGCACATCACAGCCCTCTCCGTGTAGGAGACGTGTTAGGAGCTCTCTTACATGCCCCTACAGGCTGTTCGTGGATCGCTCGTCGGACATGATGGCTGCATGGAGTCTTACTCTACTCGTAGACTCCATGCAAGCTATCGTGAATCCGGCCCAAAGATTCTGTAGAACACAAAAGAGAAAAATAAAATCTACCTAAGGGTTATGTAACTGTTATGTCTCAAAACTATTTACATCATTAACTCCAACTATATTTTTATTTGTACTATTATCCCTAAAAATCACATTTCTATAAGACTTTTTTCCATATTAACTCAAGACAAACCACTATTAAACACATATAAACTAGCGATTCAGAGGAAATTTAAATACATTTACCTATAAGTCTCATTCTAGGAAAATAGGATCCTAGTCTTAAATATTTTCATATAATATCAGATTCCATATTAAATAGTGTCAAATATATCCCACTTAAAATATACTTTACCCAATTTATGGTATTTAACAATCCATATTTAACTCCAGCTGATAAAGTGTTAGGTTTCCACAATAAATCTTTTAAGTGTGAGGCATGTGATGAGGTCAAAGCAGACATAATACATACATTTTGGTCGTGTGCATATATTCAAAGATTTATGGCAAATATTTACAAAAATACTGAAATCTATAATTCCTGCCTTAATGAGATTGATTGGCAATTAGCTCTGTTAAATCTCCCATTGAATAAAGCTCATGAAGATAATCTAGACATAATTGCTGCCTCATCTCTTTTTAAACTTTATATATCACAAAAATGGTTGGACAATAAAAATATAAGATGGGCAGAATTTACTTTAATGGCAACTAAACAGTTAAAAGCTGTTCAATTTATACCTAGGCTGCAAAAGATGAAACTGAAAGGATACAGAGAGGATAAAATCCCCAATTTGTAGACCCATTTAAAAAAAAAATCTGACCACAAATACCACGTTTGTTTTATATTCCAGTTTGTTTTATATTCCATTAATCTTAAAGAAAAATTCCTATCTAAAAATAAATTCCTTTTAACAAATGACTTAGATTCTCGATTCACTTTCTTACTTTCTTTCTTTGCTTTTGGTGTGTTTTGTTCTGGAAAAGAGATTGCTGAGCCAACAATGGGGCTATCATTGAATAGTTGCTTCAAAGTATTGCTGCAGCTGCTGAGGGGATTGTAGTGGAAGCTAAATCTATTTTCCAGCACAGGTCTGCACCTCCCTTGCAGCCTCTTAGCTGAGATGTTGATCTCAAGGCATATCTCATGACTTTTGAAAGAATTGCTAGTCAGGAAGGATGGGACTGTTCCATCTGGGCACACATCTTAGCAACATATCTCATGGGGAAACACGCCTGTGCATATACTGACATTCCTAGTACAGACAAAGTCAGAAAAAGCCTGTTGGCCAGGGCTGGGTTCACTTTAGAGTTCCCCCCAAAAAACGGTCAATAAATGACTCTTTTCCATACCCAAAACAGTAACAATGTAGTTATTTTATCTAAAATATATAGTGACATTTTAGTTAGACTCTTAGGAGCTCAATAGTAAGAAAGTCATACTAGAGATTTCAGTGATAGATTCAAATGGACACTGTTAAGTGCTGTCAGGCACTGGGTATGTTAAGCTGAGCCTCAAAACACACTGTTTTCTGACACTGGTAGAGATAGGGCCAGATTCAATAAAGCCTACAGTAAGTGTACACTGTTCTGAGTGAACAGACAGCACAGACATAACACACACCTTCTTCCTCCTAATTTTAGATTTCTACTGATAGTCTTGCTATTGGCAGGGATTCATAAAGGTTACCAGAATGTGTAAATAACATGTACACTTAGTGTAATCTTTCTGAGTGACTAGAAAGCACAAACAATGTGACAAGAATTTTATTTAATACATACCGTGTACACTTAGTGTAGGCTTTATTGAATCTGGCCCAAAGTGTTACATTATGAAAACATTTTGGGAAATGTACAGTAAGGCAGTTGACAAAGCCAAAGCAAACAAAAGTGGACTACATCTGCTATCTCATGCTTCAAGCATGAGAAATGGCAGCATATTGCAAATCAGCCTGTGTTCAAACAACCAAGAATGTAGGCGGGAGTGGTCAGGCTATGCGCTGTGGTGAAGGCACTACTAGGCTCACGGAAATCACATTATAGTATCGTGTCACTGCAGAATTAATGAAGTGCAAGATAAATGTAGGTATGTAGAAACGATATGGGCTCTTAACTTCCAGCACTATGATCACCTTAGTGAAAGCCCAGTATATGTGCAAGAAAAAGGCCCACTGTTCCAGATTCAGAGGTAATATGTGTACATGGGGAGGGAAGGCACTGCCTAATCACCCAAGAAGAGAATCAGACCTGGTTTGGAAACACTGTTCACCCCATGGCTGTGGTACCCTATCTTACCCAAATGAAATTATATGGAAACACCTCCCTTCTTCAAAAATATGTGTAGAGAGTGGGAGGAGGACAACTCTATGGAAATTGGAAAGGCTCCCAGTACAGAAGTGCGGATAAGACTCTCCATAACTGTAAAGGAAACAGACATTCCCCAAAAAGTGACATGACAGTTGTGGATATCCAAGCCTTTCAGAACAATAATAATGAAAATGGCCCACAGTCATGTGTCGGAAGGTTAATTAGGCATGGACAAAACTAACACAAGGGTCTTGGCACACTTGTATTTGCCCAGTATAATAAAGGAAATATAAACCTGTTATGCAACTTGTCCTACATTTTGCAGATTCAAGCATCCCATATTCCCATACCCATAACTGAGGTACCGTTTGAGAGAATAGCAATGGACTTTGTAGGTTCCCTAGTCAAGTCCAGCAACAGACAGTAGAATTATCTTGGTGATCCTAGATTATACAATCTGATTTCCAAGGCAATTCCTCTCAGGAAAGCCAACCCCACAATCATTGCTAAGAAGCTAATGCTGTTATTCTTATTGGTAAGTACACTTGCGGAGATCTTGACAGACCAAGGCATCCCATGTATGTCATCTTAACAGGCCAAGACATCTCATTTATGTCATCTCAACAGGCCAAGGCATCTCATTTATGTCATCTTAACAGGCCAAGACATCTCATTTATGTCATCTCAGCAGGCCAAAACATCTCATTTATGTCATCTCAACAGGCCAAAACATCTCATTTATGTCATCTTAACAGGCCAAGACATCTCATTTATGTCTAAGATTATAAGACATCTTTGTTAGAGTTTTCCGATAAGACAACCTAGATCTCTGTTTGTCACCCCCAAGCTGATAATTTAGTGGAAAGGTTCATGTTAAAGATGGTCAAAATAGATAAAAAACTGGGAGCGGATAATGCTTCATTTGATGTTTTCAATGTGGGAAGTAACCCAAGTCCCCAGGATTTAGTTCCTTTGAACAACTGTAGACACCCTTGGGAGTTTGTTGGATATAGTAAAGGAAAGTTGGGAAATGAAGAAGGAAACTGCTTTCAGAACTATACTTAAGCACTATAATAGCTTGCAGGAGAGAGTGGAAGTAGTAATGAGAGTAATTATGAGAGTAGTAATGTGCATAATAATAAGAGTAGTAATGGGAGTAATAATGAGAGTAGCAATGAGAGTAATAATGAGAGTAGTAATGAGAGTAATAATGAGAGTAGTAATGAGAGTAATAATGAGAGTAATAATGAGTGTAATAATGTTCATTATTTGGGAACACTTAGAAAAAGCACAGGATAATCAACAAATAGTGTATTACATGAATGCTTGGAGGAAGTTCTAAAGCATCGGCCAAGTTTGGCTCTGGTATCTATCAGTGAGAATACGTTTCTCATCAAATGACATGAACCTTATGAAGTCTTTGAAAAGGTGAACAAACAAAAACCTTATAAGGTAAAGCAGGTAGGGAAAAGACACCTTGACCAGCTCTATCATCTAAAGTTATTAAAACCTTGGAAACAAAAGCAGGTTAATGTGGTAAAGAGTGGGCTTTGAGATCAGCGACTGGGAGGAGGAGAGATAGTTATGTGGTGATACTGGACAACACCCTCTCTAAGCACCAAAAACTGAGGTGATTCAGCAGTTTTTCCTATGAAATGGGGATATCATTTCTGAGTTACCTGGATAAACAACACTTATCACACACCATATAGGAGTATGTACCTTTCTCCAAAAATTTTAGCAGTAAATAAATCTTAAATAAATGATTTGCAATATAAACAGGTTAAAAAGAAAAATATGTCATTCCCTATGTTAACTTTCATAAATGAATAGATGATATACATATAAATCACAAGCATAAATGAAAAAAAAAAGAAAATAATCTAGCAGACAGGTTATTTTTAAATCTCCTTTATTCAGGCTCATAATAAAACAAAACAGACCACAGTTTCACTGTAACTCTCCCCCCATAGACCAGTGCCTCTATTAGCAGTATATATTAATGCTAACTAAAAATAATTATTGCAGCAAAGACAACCAAAGGAAAATAACCTTTGTGAAAATATGCATTGCAATACTAGTGAATAAAAACAATATATATATATATATATATATATATATATATATATATATATATATATATATATATTGCAGTGAATAAAAATACAAAAAGGACAAGAAAAAATAAAAAGAAAGGTGTCATAGATGCAAACTTTTAGAATTTTAAATCAATAACATAGCAGTAGGCACAATGCTATAATATACAAACAACGACACAGAAGCAAGATATGTTGCTAAATAAATCATTGATTCCATCTAAAGGAAGTCAGATAATACTAGAAAGTAATATCATAATTTAACCGCAACTGCAGTGGTGGTGCTGCGGTAGCATTGTCGCCTCACAGTTAGACGTTGCCCATTCGATTCTCAGTTAGAATGTCTTTTGTGTGGCGACATGCGTGAATGGGCGTTCCTTCATTGAAGGTTGTGTGTTAGGCCCAGCAAGCCAGCACGTAAAACTCTACTCCAATCATTAGCAGACCGGAGTTCCGCTGAGGCGACCCCTAACCGGGAAAAGCTGAAAGACACAATCAAAATATCATAATTTAACCATAATATTCCACAAATATGTACTTACTAATCATAGATGACAATAAATTGCACAAAAAGTATTGTTAAGACCAGGGGTATAATGCCTCTAATCCTTTTGAAAATGGAACCAAAACAGGCTTTAGTCTTTATATAAACAGAAATCAGTGGACACTGGAGCAGTTTTAACAACTGAATATACAAATAAATGAATTCAGATGTTTTACGTCAGTGAAGAATCACACTGAGTTTTGTCTTCTTGTGGTTTCTGTTGCAGTATACATTTTTTCCCCTGAGAGAGTTGCAAGCCCCTCTGCAGAACCTGTTCTCCAGGATTGAATACCGCCAGTATCGGCCACCCATTTTCTTCAGGGTTCCTGCTGAGTCTGTCCACCTTGTGTAGTGCCCTAGGTGATTTTTTGCTCAGGTGAAGCTATACCAAGCACTGGTGCTGTCTGCACTCTTATATGGCGTTCAGCCATGGCCAATCACAGCATCAGCCAGAAGGAAACTTGAGGCAGCTCATCATAAATGGTTAAGATGCAGTTTGGGAATATCATGGAAAGAGAAAGTAAAAAAATGAGAGTGTCAGAGAAAGAACGCAACAACGGAAACTTGAAAAGATCATTATGGAAAGAAGACTATGTTGATTTGTCATGTTAACCACATGCACACTAGCAGGATTCCTATACAATCCTTCAACTGGGAAATAGCTGGATATAAGAGAAGACCAGACAGACCTCGACAAAATTAGAAATGAGTAGTAACAGGAGACCTCTGTTAACTGAATATCACTTGGGAGGAAGCTAAAGAAGCAGCAGCTGATAGGACACGGTGGAGTCAACTTGTGGCCCAATGCATCATCGATGCATTGTGAACCAAAGACCGAAGTAGAATCATACAATTTAAAATACACAAGTTGAATATATCCATGACCTAGATGAGCAAGGTATCAAAGCACAGCTACAGGCGTATTCTCCCAAAGGTGGAATTACCTCGGGGGGTCTGTAAATGCAGCTGGCAGTGAGGTGGTTAAACTCCTTTTCTCTGCAGTAATACAGGTTATCTCTTTCTTAGTGCATGTGGAATTGCATCAGCCCATACTACTAACTACCAGAAGGTGACTCTGTGCCAGAATCCTGCTAATTGCCCCAGAGAGATTTGCCCTACCTACAGTGGATATAAAAAGTTTGCACACCCCTGTTAAAATGCCAGGTTTTTGTGATATAAAAAAATGAGACCACAATAAATAATTTCAAAACTTTTCCCACCTTTAATGTGACCTATAACCTGTACAATTCAATTGAAAAACAAACAAATCTATTAGGGGAACAAATATAAAAACCAAAAAATGTACAATATGCTGGTTGCATAAGTGTGCACACCCGTAAACTAATACTTTGTTGTGTGTGCATACCCTTAAACTAATACTTTGTTGAAGCACCTTTGATTTAATTACAGCATTCAGTCTTCTTGGGTAGGAGGCTTTCAGCATGGCACATCTTCACTTGGCAATATTTGCTCACTCTTCCTTGCAGAAGCGCTCCAAATCTGTCAGATTGCGAGGGCATCTCTTGTGCACAGCCCTCTTCAGGTCACCCCACAGATTTTCTATTGGATTTAGGTCTGGGCTCTGGCTGGCCATTCTAAAACTTTAATTTTCTTCTGGTGAAGCCATTCTTTTGTTGATTTGGATGTATGCTTGGGGTCATTGTCGTGTTGAAAGGTGAAATTCCTCTTCATCTTCAGCTTTCTAGCAGATGCCTGAAGGTTTTGGGACAAAAGTGACTGGTATTTGGAACTGTTCATAATTCCCTCCACCATGACTAAAGCCTCAGTTCCAGATGAAGAAAAGCAACCCCAAAGCATGATACTGCCACCACCATGCTTCACCATGGGGATGGTATTCTTTTGGTGATGCGAAGTGTTGTTTTTTGCTCCAAACATACCTTTTGGAATTGTGGTCCATTTTCCCACGTGCATTTGGGAGACTTCATGTATTGTTTTGCAAATTTTAGCTAGGCCTGGATGTTTTTCTGTGTAAGAAAAGGCTTCCGTCTTGCAACCCTACCCCAGACATATGGAGAATACAGGAGATTGTTGTCATATGTAGTACACAACCAGTACTTGCCAGAAATTCCTGCAGCTCCTTCAGTGTTACTGTAGGTCTGCTGGCAGCCTCCCTGACCAGTTTTCGTCTTGTCTTTTCATCAATTTTGGAGGGACGTCCAGTTCTTTGTAACGTCATACCTCTCAACTACTTAGAGCAAGAAATCTGGAAAAGCCATACAAAAAAGTGGGACAAATAGGTGTAATTTTTAAATATTGCTCTTATGAACTTAGAAAGTTGATATAATAATAGGGTTTGCATTAGCATGAAGTTAGTGATGGGTATGAAGTATGAAACTCAAATATCTGTCATTATTTTCTAACTTCAGTCCTTAATGACTCTACATACCTCTCAACTGTACAGATTTTTGCAGAATATCCAGATTTTTGCCTAATATTTTTTGGTTCATTTTTCATAAAATTGTGGTTTTCTGGCAAATTAGTGTTGAGTCATTAAGGATTGAAGTTTGAAAATAATGACATACATTTGACTTTCAGACTTCATAAAAAACACACACACACATTCCTTACACAACATTAAAATAATATACAAACTGGATGCAATTCTATTTTGTCTCAATAAGCAAAATAACATCTGAAATGCATATCTAATGAATGTTATTTGTCAAAATGCAGAAACAAAGCCACTCATTGCAGAAAATGCAGTCAGTTCAAATGTTTTGAAAAGGCAAGAAATTAAGATCACACAGAGCTAATTTGCCTTTTCTTTAACACATCTACTAATGAGGTGATTCAACTGATATTGTGAACCATTTGATCTGTAATCCGGACTCAGGAAGTTCAGTCATATCTGTATCACACACAATGAAATATGCATGAATTAAAATACATAAGTTTGTTGGTAATATACTGGAATATGTATCAGATAAATATGTATGTTCATTGCGGCTGCAGATGCCGATGTTCTGGTGACTGCCACGTTCCATGAATAGGCTGACAGCTGGAAATAAAGAACTGTGCGACTGAGCTCTACATAGCCTACATCAGTACTATGAAGGTGTATGCAGTTGCTGAGGTTGCCACATTTGTTGTAAAGTGCTAGTGGGGTGAATAATGCAAGTGTATTGTAACTTTTGCAGACAAAGTTTGAATAACTGTATTAGTAATATTTGCACTGGGACTGTTTAGCTAGTGACTAATAAGTTTCTTTTTGGGATCAGGGATATTCCAGTGTTAGTTCTAATTTTGCATTCTCATGCAGCTGTTTACCTGGCTATTTATTTCCCCCTAGTGGTTATATTCAGCACTGCCTTCATAGCAGTGATTACTGCTGGAGCAAGGTGAAGTGACGTGTCAATAATCCATAATACATTGTTTGTTACTACTTTATTTTATTTTGTTTATTTTTTACTAACCAGGATGGTCCGGCTGGGAATGAACTAATTTTCAGAGAGGACTTCAAGGGAAAATACCTGCAGACAGAAAAAAATTATGAAAACACTAGGAACTACAAATAATACTAGTGTACAGTTTAATAATTTTTTTATTCAACAGATAACCCAATCTTCGTGCATTGAAGCAATAGTATTGCTGTTTTGCTATTAAATTGTATTCAGTGCAGGAAGGCAACTCACTGCACTGCATACCTCTCAACTTGCAGACATAAAAAATGGAAAAAAGTTCCTTGAAAAGTAGGTACATCAAGTCTAAAATTTGGGACACAAAATTTACTACCAGATAGTACATAACTCTTCCTACTTCCATTAGGAATTTGAGATACAACTCAGAAATACATTTAAAAAAGCTGAATGGCAAAATAAGGCAAATATAAGCCCTTTACCAAAGAGACATTGTAAAATATGTGGAGTTTAATTAACTGTATTGCAAAATTCTACCACACAAGATTGTTTATTTCTGCTTCTAAAAGGTAGATGTAAGATATGCGTCCTCTTTCTTTAAATTATTTCATTGTAACAGTAGTATGTTGGGCATGTAGTGTGGTTTTCTGTTTACTAGACAGATTTAAAAATCACTTCGAAAAAGTGGTCTTAGAAGGATATGCTTATATACTGTGAAGAAAACAGTGAGTAATAAAATATCTAAATGAGAGTGACCCCTTTAAACTAATTTAAAATTCACATTAGTTCAGTGCTCATACCACAACATTCCTTTGCTCCCTCCTTACTTCCATGCAGGACTCTTCTTCCCAGAGTTTTTCAGTATTTCATTTGTCAGGAAATTTTCCCCGGCCCAAGACTAATAAGCCTGGGAACCAAAAAGTCTAACAATGGGTACTAGGGGAAGGGAGGTTTGTGTATTTCTACATAAGCAAGCATGAAGGATCTCTTTGTACACATATATACATGGAAGATCTCTGCATCTGTACACATATACACATGGAGGGTCTCTGCATCTGTACACATATACACATGGAGGGGCTCTGCATCTGTACACATATACACATCTGCACATGAAGGGTCTCTGGTTCTGTACATATATACACATGGAGGGTGTCTGCATCTGTACACATATACACATGGAGGGTCTCTGCATCTGTACACATATACACATGGAGGGTCTCTGCTTCTGTATACATAGACACCTATACACATCTACACATGAAGGTTCTCTACTTCTGTACACATATACACATGGAGAGTCTCTGCATCTGTACACATATACACTTGGACGGTCTCTAAATCTGTACACATATAGACCTATATACATCTACACATGAAGGGTCTCTGCTTTTGTATACATATACACATGGAGGGTCTCTGCATCTGTACACATATACACATATACACGTGGAGAGTCTCTGCATCTGTACACATATACACTTGGACGGTCTCTGAATCTGTACACATATACACCTATACACATCTACACATGAAGGGTCTCTGCTTTTGTATACATATACACATGGAGGGTCTCTCCATCTGTACACATATAAACATTATACACATGGAGGGTCTCTGCATCTGTACACATATACATATGAAGAGTCTCCACATCTGTACACATATACACATAAAGGGTCTCTGCATCTATGCACATGCATACTGTACATCGGTGTTGAAATATCAGACTTTCTTTTATCAAAGTTTTACTGACAAACACTTCAATGCAGTTAATAATCATGCCAAGTAAGGCTGAGATTTTGCATTGCAGTTTCTCTTTGCCCATCAGTCCTTCCATGACCTGAATGGTCCATTTATTCCTACTTATGAAGGAACGTGTCTCAAGAGGCCATCATCTAGATAGACATCAGGGTTTTGGTTATGCTTAATATCCCCCTTTCCTACAGCAGCCTGCTGTTAGCATCCACAACCTTAGATAAACAGATGCATCCATAGATGCATACACCATATTCCAGCTATAGTATGTTGTGGTAACTTTACTGAAAAAGCTCACTCAGACTTTTTCATAGACTGCTGTGAGGGAAAGGTTAGTTTGTTTTTGCTTTCTTGTAATTTGTATTACTTCATGGACTTCTTACATTTGGTATATTGTGGTGTATTTGTAACACTGTATTTATTCTGCTTTCAGTTGCATATTTAAACTAGGAAAAATACTACAGCTGTGCCTCTTGTGAGTCACACATAAATTAGAACAGGTCATTTAAGGTTAATTACCTGTGAACTGGGGGCAGAGCTAGGAAATGAACCTTGTATTTTTATGGGTAAAAATAAAACATTTCAAGGCTTTACTGGAAATGCTCACTCAGACTCTGCCATGGATTGCTGTGAGAGAAAGGTTAGTTTGTTTTTGCTTTCTTGTAGTTTCTATTGCTTCATTTTGTATATTGTGGTGTATTTTTTTATACAGTGTTTTAATTGCATTCTGCTTTCAATTATGTATTGAAACTAGGAAAGAGGCCAGAACTGTGTCTCTTGTGATTCACACAGAAATTACATTTTTGCCACCCTTGTCCCCTGGCGCTGTTGTATTTTTTAAAACTTGTCTGTCTCTGTAGTCACCCACTCCTTATGTTAATTTGACTTCATATTTCCTACCCCCTTCTCTTTCATTGGCTATTGTTAATAAGCACAAAATTATCATTTTGTGAAGTCATTTCCCTTCAGCTATTTAAATTTATTGGCCATCCCACTGTTCCAGGCTGGCATGAGCCTAGCATTGAGCAGCATTTTACCTTCTCCAAGGATAATGCCGCAATACAAATAGAGCATGGCTGAGTTTAATAAGTGGCATACTTTCTGGTGTCATTCTAAGAGGGTGCAATATTTGTCAGCATGGATTGAGATGGTCAATAGACCAAGGAATTGCCAGGAATGGTCTGCATCTCTCCCTTGTAGGCTTTTGAATATTAACTAAAACATTGTCTTCCCCATCTTGCCTTTTTAGGCAATGCCAGACTGAAAGTATGTCTTTCATAACAAATCCAAACTAAGAAAATCTAAAGGTGTTGCTGCTCAAAGCTAGTAAACTAAACAAAACAATCTACACTCCCTACAAGCTTACTTCACCCTAGAGAATGCTGACATCTGTGTGGTCACTGAGACATGTTTTAAAAATGTGGAGAGCACACTGGTAGTGTAAGGTTATAATGTCTTCTACACATTTAGACCAGCCACTATACAGACAGGCCCTACAGGTGGAGGTGTCTCAATTTACTTCAAAAATAAATATAGGTGTCTCGATTTACTTCAAAAATAAATATACCTCAAGGGTGATCAAACAGGACAATACACTTGAGGTACTCCGTGTTCAGATCACCAAAGGCAAAATCCCATACCACTTCCTTGTAAGCTACACATTTCCATCTATGACCCAGGAAACCCATAATATATGTTTAAGATTTCTGGAAACACTCACCGTCCAACTCAATGTGATATATTACCTCATTATCAATGGAATCATATATGACATCAAACATGCAGGTAGAGATTCTTGGATTTTGTAAGCACAAAATCCCAAGACCAGATTGTCAGTACACCTACCAGGTGTTTACAAAACTAGATCTGGTCCTCACCAATAATGGGAGAGTACTGCACACTTGCCTTAGTGTAACACCTTCTCTGGTAAGGTCAGACTCAAAATAGTCTCCTTTGAAGTAATAATAAAACCCAGAACCCCAGCTAACCTTGGAATGTTCATAAACAGCTCTAAAGCTAACTTCATACTATTAAGTTGTAACCTGGCAAAAATGTAAGCCCCCATAAACTCTAGCAACACTGCTACCTACATGGAACTGTTCACAGAAACCCTATACAAGCATGTTAATAGCTACATAGATGCAGCTGTACCCACCAGGAATAAGTACAGAATTAATTCAAATAACAACCCACCCTGGTGGGATCACAACATCAATAGGCTCTATAACAGAAGGAACAAAATCATGGTAAAATTTTGACACATTGCACCCAGCAGGATAAAAGTGCTCTCATCAAACTAAACAAACAACGTGGAAGACAAATAAAGTCTACCAATGCCAAATTTTAGGTAAATTTGGTCTCACAGGCCAAGGAAAGCCACAAGGCATCTTTATGTCTCAACCTCAAAGGCAATACATAATTGTGCCCAGAGTTCATTGTTAATGGAGCACCTACACTGAACCAAAAGATATAGCAAACCAAAAGGCAGACAAATTCAGCTCTAACTTTACCCCTCTTTCCCCCTCAACCAAAAACTCTCATCAAGAAACACCATCAAATATAACTCATCCTACTATCACTAGGGAACAGGTCCTCAATGCTATCTCTAAGACCATTAACACTGCATCGATGGGCCCAGACAATATCCCAGATGCTGAAATATGATCTGTCAGGGCCTCTGGAATCACTGTCTAACTGTAGCCTCCAAACAGGCATCATGCCCAATGAGTGGAGAACAACAATGGTCATCCCTCTACACAAAGGTGGGCCATCTACAGACTCTAGAAACTACAGATCCATAAGTCCCACAAAGCCATGAAAAGAATTTTCGTCTAAATGATCAGTCATGATATAGGAAACCTCTATACACTGGATTCTACTCAGTTTGGTATCATCAAGGGCAGATCATGCCTACTCAGGCTGGTGGACTTCCTTTAGAAGGTCACCAAAGTAATGGATGCGGGCAAAATGGTTCACACTGCAACCAAACCAACCAAATATCACGCACGTAGGACAGGCGTGCTCGGTCCCAAAAAAGCGTGAATCCCAAACCAAAAACGGACCAGCACGTGTAGGATGGTAAAGTTAATATTTATTATTTTTGCATAATAGCACAAAAAAATCTTGTCAGCATGGGTAAAAACCCATGCTGAAGCAAACCGGTTTCGGCTGTTGCCAGCCTTTCTCAATGCCAAAAAATGAAATGAAAAGCTCCACCATATTAGACCCTGTTATTTATAGTGCCAATCTTAAAGGGATATCACCCACATAAAAATAATTCCATAATTATACAATTGTTATACATTATGCAAACCACATACTAGGACAATTTCAATAATCAACAAAAATATATACATATCTCATATTGGTTATTACATATTATGGATATGTACATATACAATCATATACAACTACAAAAAAGTTATTGTGTACAAATAATTTACAGAACAAAATATGATAGCCTTGCCACTAAAAATATATTACAAATGCCTATACCTCTATATCTGGCCCACATTATTTTGTAAAATAAATGGCCAGTATAATGAATATTGTCTTATGTCATATTGCAAGGATATCCATATAGTCCCATAAATACAGTTTGATATCCCCTCAATATGATGACTCTAATGTATTTAAACCTGGTCTGAATAAACGCTCTAATCTAATTATCCATTTGTTCTCCATATCATCCAATTTTAGATGCCATCCTGCTTTAAATTTGCGATGGAGAGTAATTCTATCTATAATAACAAATGTAAAAGTTGCTGAAGGATGTTCCAAAGTATGTTTATATAGAGCGTTGGTAATGCGTCTATTCCTAATAGCACTCAAATGTTCACAAATTCTCAATTTGACAGACCTAGAGGTCTGTCCAATATAGAATGCCAAACAATTGCAAGTGGCCAAATAAATGGCCCAATCAGAACTACAATTGGCAAATACCCTAATGTCAAAAACCTGAGACGTATTTTTAGTAGAAAACTCACAGGTTTTGTCCATATATTTGCAAAAAGAACAATGGCCACATGGAAAACATTCCTAAATCACAATTTATGAGAATGAAAAGGATATGTTCGTCCTTACAGGATTGCTCTCATTTTTGTGATGATTTAGCCAACAGATTTGCTGATCGTGGATATAAAACATATAATATCAATAAATCTTTGAAAATAGTTAATAATCTACCTCGTGAGGGATTATTACAGTATAAATCCAAGCATCAGACTCAATCGAGTTGTAAGGACCATTCTAGTTTGAGGTTAGTAACTACATATGGGGCTAATACTAATCATTTTATTAGGATAATTAATCAACATTGGGACATACTACGGTCACATGAAATTTTGAACCGGACACTACCGGACCAATGTTCTTTTTCCTACCGTAGAGCTAGGAACCTCAATTCCTTTTTTACTCATTACAAGAGATACACTCCTCAAATTTCTTTTCAAACTACTTTAGGAGGTCAAATACTTAAAGGTAGTTTTCCGTGTGACCATTGTTCTTTTTGCAAATATATGGACAAAACCTGTGAGTTTTCTACTAAAAATATGTCTCAGGTTTTTGACATTAGGGTATTTGCCAATTGTAGTTCTGATTGGGCCATTTATTTGGCCACTTGCAATTGTTCGGCATTCTATATTGGACAGACCTCTAGGTCTGTCAAATTGAGAATTTGTGAACATTTGAGTGCTATTAGGAATAGACGCATTACCAACGCTCTATATAAACATACTTTGGAACATCCTTCAGCAACTTTTACATTTGTTATTATAGATAGAATTACTCTCCATCGCAAATTTAAAGCAGGATGGCATCTAAAATTGGATGATATGGAGAACAAATGGATAATTAGATTAGGGGGTTTATTCAGACCAGGTTTAAATACATTAGAGTCATTATATTGAGGGGATATCAAACTGTATTTACGGGACTATATGGATATCCTTGCAATATGACATAAGACAATATTCATTATACTGGGCGCCATTTATTTTTACAAAATAATGTGGGCCAGATATAGAGGTATAGGCATTTGTAATATATTTTTAGTGGCAAGGCTATCATATTTTGTTCTGTAAATTATTTGTACACAATAACTTTTTTGTAGTTGTATATGATTGTATATGTACATATCCATAATATGTAATAACCAATATGAGATATGTATATATTTTTGTTGATTATTGAAATTGTCCTAGTATGTGGTTTGCATAATGTATAACAATTGTATAATTATGTAATTATTTTTATGTGGGTGATATCCCTTTAAGTTTGGCACTATAAATAACAGGGTCTAATATGGTGGAGCTTTTCATTTCATTTTTTGGCATTGAGAAAGGCTGGCAACAGCCGAAACTGGTTTGCTTCAGCATTGGTTTTTACCCATGCTGACAAGATTTTTTTGTGCTATTATGCAAAAATAATAAATATTAACTTTACCATCCTACACGTGCTGGTCCGTTTTTGGTTTGAAAATGGTTCACACTGCCTACCTTGGCCAGACCAAGGCATTTGACACAATACCCCACTCAGGCATTGTTGACAAACTCAAGAGGTTGGGTATAAACTCTTCTGTCACCCAGTGGATAGCCAGCTGGCTCATAGACAGGACCCAGGAAGTTAGAATTAGAGAGTCCTCTTCTACAAAGAGACCAGTCGCAGGTGGAGTCCCTCAGGGATTGGTCACAGGACCACTCCTTCGTCGCATTTACTTCTCTGAAATCAAGGTCAATGTCAAGGACATCTGGCTGACCAAACTTGAAGATGATTGTAAATTAGGAGTAGTCATAGAGTCCCCCACTAACACTAATGTTCTCCAGGAAGGGCTGATACAGGCAAGTGACTTGTTTCAGAGCCATGGACTAAAACTAAATACCAAGAAACTGATATAATAGTTAAGGCATTTACTTCACCTACACAAGGTACAGGGTTTGATTCTAACCTTTGAAAGAGATTGGCTAGACTTAAAATGTCTCACAAGGCAGCAAGCCTAGTACTTACCATTGAACCTATATATCAAATGCATAATAGCACCCTTTGGGAAGCCATGCACCACTGGTAAATATCATATTGACAATACACCCATTAGAATTGACCCCAGTAGTCAGGGACTTGGGTATACACATAGACAGTAATCTAACCTTTGAATATCACATATCTACAGTAGTGAGGAAATAGTTCCATGTTGATTGATTTATAAATAAAGGTATGGTATCTAGGTCCAAAGAAGTCATTGTTCCATGGGATACAGCATTCTTCAGACCTATCATTGAGTGCAATGCCCCCTTTGGTATGTACCTTGTACCTTAGCACGCACATCCAAACATTGGAACATCCACAGAGGTTCTTCAGTAAAATAATACAGGGTGTAAGCACCATGTCCTCTGCAGACCGCCTCAAAACCTTAACCCTGTATTCTGTCTCCTACAGGCTATTAAGGGGAGACCTATGCCTGGCATACAAGGCATTGTCAGACCCCACAATGATGGACCTCCTACATACCTGTAAAACAAACAGCACCAGAATTAGCCATTCTAAAGGCTTAAACCTTGCCTGTGATATGAATAGGACCTGCTTAAGAGACAGGCATGTATCCTTGAGACTACCCCTTCTCTGGAACAGCCCCCCCCCCCCATCCATGTGAAGTAAAGTTCTTCCCTAACCCAATTCAAATGTAACTTGGACAATTGGATGGGGAAGAGAAAATACTATCCCTGGTTTGACACCTATGTCTCTAACTTACACAGGCAGCCTGTAAATGGTTTAAATCCCAGGCCCTTACTTGTAAATGTTTCATCTTCCAAACTTGTGCTTACACTTATTAAGGGTACAAGAAATTGTCAGAGATTTGGGATGCATGGCTAGGATTAAAAAGGTCCTTTAAGGCAATTGTTAGTCTAGTAAACCTACGAACCTATGGAACTATTTAATTCTAGTTTTTAATTGTGCATTTGTTAACCAGGGTAGAACACTGATTCACTTAGAGTCCCACAGCGTGAACATGGTGAGTGAGGGGAATCAAACCTATGGATTACAGTAAGCAGCTCAGTAGCAGCTCACAGCCTTAGTCCTTTGGAGTAAATGCCAGACTGGTGGGCAGATTGATGGCCTGTTGGACCTGCAACAACTAGAAAGACCACAGAAGTACCTCACTAAGAGGATTAAGGGCCTTAAACAATTACCCTATGAAGCACGACTAAAAAAGCTCCAGCTCTTCTCAGTCGCTTACCATCTTCTCAGAGGTGACCTATGTCTGACCTATAGGGCCATGTCAAACCCTGAACTAATGGACATGCTTCACCTCAAAAAAACGAGATCCCTCAGAATCACTCGTTCTAGTGACTTGAACCTATGTACAACAATAAACAGGACATGCTGGAGGGATAGATTCCTGTCCCAGCGACTCCCTGCACTCTGGAATAGAATCCCTATCCATATTCAACAGAGCTCCTCTCTGACCCTTTTCAAGAGAAATCTTGATGAGTGGATGGGTAATCATAAGTTCTACCCTGGGATCACTTCAGGAGCCCTGTTGACAGAGGCCCAGGTTACTAATCTAATGGGGAGGCGAAAGCCATCACTCTGTGGCTAGGCTTATAAATGCCCATGGACAGATAGCCTAGTACTTACCTATGAACCTATGAACCTATGCATGTAAAGGTCCCCAAGCTGCCATGTGCATGATACCCAGCCTCTGCTAGGTGTCAGTACTGCAGCAGACCAAAGTGACCTTCTTACCTGCCCTTTGGATCAGAGGTTGCTGAGGTAAGCTACTTGTGGCTTGCCTTCCCTGCTAGTTCCTTCAGAGCTTGGGGTTATATGATCCCTGCTCACATGAGTCACAGCCACAGCTTCATCCCTCTCTGTTATGGACGTGGCTTGGATTCACTTTTTAATATAGTCTGTACTAGAAAATATTGTCAGAACCATTCATTTATTTTTTCATATTATTTTTTAAATTTTAATTTTATTTGTATTTGTTTGCTGGGGTAGAGCACTGATCTCCATGGACCTTTTTCAGACTCAGGCCAGGAGCAACATCTGGTTAAGTGACTTGCTCAGAGTCAAACAGTTAGGTAATGGAGGCTGAGGGAATCAAACCTTGCACCTCTGGACCACAGGAAACAGCTCATTAAGAGTTCCTTAATCCTCCTCAACTGCCAGACAAAAATGACATACCATAAACTAACACTGCAAATAAGAAATAAAAGGCTGTTATTTCCTGTCTTCTTGACTTAATCCATGAACAAGAACTAAGGTGAGAAACAGTATACATCTCTACATGGGTACTTTGAATGTTGGCACCACTCTATTATTGTAAAAATATACTCTAAATATCACTGAAAATATTTACAAATAATGCAGCTGACACCCATTTGTCCGCTTTTCTTGAATAGCCTAGATTTCATATGCCTTAAAATGTGGTGCCTTGCTGACAAGAGGTAATAGGCAGGAATGTGTCCTCTCACCCTTGTTATTTGCTCTTTATATAGAACCTTTGGCAGCTAAATTCAGGCAGGTTACAGGCTCTGTGACACAGAGTATATGGTGTCTCTACATGCTGATGATCCGCTGCTGACCCTCAACAACCTCAAACAGGACCTCTGACTGGTTTTCCAAACCCTTTCATTGTTTGGGGAGATAGCAGGTTATAAAGTTAACTCAAAGAAAAAGGAGACCAGTTGGCATAATGGTTAAGGTCTATACCTCCCATGCACAAGGTGCAAGGTTTGATCCTGACCTCCGACCAATGCCTGTTTGGAGTTTGCATGTTCTCCCTGTGTTTCTGTGGTGTTTCTCTCATGTCTGAAAACATGCTGAGTGTTTCTATTTCAAACTCACCAATGAATGGAGCTGTGGGCGGCAGCACAGACTCTACATGGTGCCCTATAGGGAGAAGAGTTGTACAGACCAACCACTTTGGGCATCTACTGTGGTGCACAGTATCCTCAAGATAGGAGAACATGGATCACAGACTGTCCTAGCCACTCAACAGTGTAAAATATGGCTCTAGGTGATTCAGTCATGTTGACTAATATCGCCAAAATGGGCATGGGTAGTTACCAGTGGTGGGTGGATGACCCACCCTACTCTGACTTACGCCAGGAACCCTTGCTAAAGGCAGGAGGGTATATTTGCCCCTGTTGGCCTGTGTGCCTGCCATAAAGCCCAGCAGCCCTGGGTCAATAAGCTACCGGCAAGCCAATGTCTAGTTGCCCAGCCTGGGTTCCCTGGATCAATAAGCTACTGGCAGGCCGGTGTCTAGTTGCCCAGCCTGGGTTACTTGGGATAGCTCTGTTGAGCGAAAACTGGATGTAAAATCAACCAACCTGCCTAACATGAACTGAGAATTGCTACCCTTAATGTAGGTTCACTGACAGGATGCAGTTTGGAAGCAAATGGCATGATGATATGGAGGAGTCTGGACATCCTATGTATCCAAGAGGTGAGATGGAAGGGCACTTCAGCAAAGCCACTTGGCTTGGGATCCAGACTCTACTACGCAGGAGGGGGACAGGCTAGAAATGGTGTAGGAATTGTGGTGAGACAGAGGCTTCAGAAGGCAGTAAGTAATATCATCAGAATTAATGACGGACTCATGGCAATCAATTCCAGTGTAATGACAGGTCAGTATTCATAATCTCAGCCTATGCCCCACAGCAGGGTTGTGATAGTGAGGAAAAGAGTGCATTCAGACAGCAGTTGCAGGACCTACTAGATAAAGCAGGACAACATGAATTGGTGTTAATAATGGGTGACTTGAATGCACATATCAGGACAGACAGAACAGGATATGAGGACTGCTTGGGTCCACATGGGTGGGGCAACAGGAATAAAGAAGGAAAAGCCATTCTAGACTTCTGTCTGACAAATGGCTTGACAGTAGTCAACACATGGTTCAGAAAGAGAGACAGTCACACAATCACATGCAAGAGTAGTCAACATGCAACTCAGGTAGACTTCCTCCCAGTAAGTAAATAAATATGTATATGATTTTTGACACTATTTGATATAGATTATTTTATATGTATTGTTGTTTTTATAAATCAAATATTCATGGATCAGAATTCTATATACAAAGGAGGTAGTTATGTATTTTATTTATTTGGTTAGTGATGTAGATATACATTGTATATATCCTAGAAGCTTGAGCTTGTTTTTTGCTCTAGCATTTGTTTTTTAAATGTCAACTAACATCTCTAACTGATTCTAACCTGTTGCATATACATTCTGCAAGTTTAACAGTGAATGAGTTAAGACAATACCATCTAATTGTTTGATTAATGTAATTAATCAATTTACATCCCGCCTTTTTTAGTATATGAATGTTGTCTTAGTTGTAAGAAAGTTATCTGAAGAAGCGTAGCTTAGAACTACGCGAAAGCGCTCATTTTTATTCAATAAACTGGAATACGTTTTACACTGCGAGTGCTATTTGGATTTTTTCAGTCAAAAGAAGAATTTGTACATCGTGGTTGGTCATCTCACTACTCTACATTTATTTCTCCGGTTTTTTGGTGAGAAGTCCTTTTAGTGAAGAGTTTGCCTTCCTTGTTATATATTTGTGGTTCTTCTCTTTTTTGTTGGCTACTCTCTGCACACGATGGATACTGCTGCTACATCGTCCACCATTCATCTGGAGCCGAGGGATGCATCTGTACTTTGGACTGGGCTCTTAGTACAAGAGTCTAACCCTTTATTGTCTCTGGATCTCAGCAATGTAATGGGGTTGGTTCAACCTCAAGAATCTGGTGAGAATTTGACTGATTTCTTTGCCTTGTTGAAAAATTTAGAAAATAATCTGTATCAAATACAGCGTTACTCATGGCAGAGACTACATTTAGATGCATGTTTGCATTTTAAAGTTGTCCCCAGAGGCATGTGGATATTTTGCATGCCCACATATGGGGACTCACATCCTTTGCTATTGAAGCAGTGGCAAGATCTCAATATTGAACTTGGTTTCAGTTATGCAAGATTGATGCTTAAATATTTTCAACCTTTGGAGACTGAGTTACGTAATAAAACTGATGCCATTTATAAGGAGATAACAGAACGCTTCAATTCTGAATATTGTGTTAACAAGGTATGTCAAGTTTTCGAACAAGTTAAAGCTTTCAGTGACAGACTCAAAGCTACTAAACAGTGCAAGCTGATGAGGGATCACAATGATTTTTTGAAAGGCCAAGTGTTCGTTTGGCCGAAGTCCCAATCAGTGCAAGCCTCCGTTCCTAATCAATTACCTAGACAACGTAACACTGCAAGCACTGTTAATGAAGCTACGTCTCTTTCCTATACGTCTTTGATGCCTTCTAATAATATGGTTATCTCTGGACAGACTGAGATTCCGTTGGTTAGTGTTGTCGATTCGGATAACTATGAAAGTTCCAATACTGACACACCCCCTCCCAATCAGGAGGCATTACAGTCTAACCAAGCTCTTCGTGCATCAGGAGCTGTACCTAAAACCATCGTATCGGCAAATAATGCAGCGACCCCTTTTTTACCTTATCAAAAGAAGTCGAAGCAATGGGAGCGAGAATGGTCCAACAGCAGGGGGTATCGGAAGAGGAAACTTTCCGAAGAAAGGACTGTACAGAACAGGAGAACCAGGTATTGACTTCTCTGGTTTATAACTGTTCTGATTTTGTGTTGGACAGTGCGAGTATCTCCCTTCTAAACAGGGGACTTAACTTTATTCCTGCCTCCCCGGCTGTTCTCACAGAAACTCTGATAGATCTGAGACTTTTTTGTCAACAACTATGTTTGAAACTTTATTTCCTAGACATGAACGGAAGCTCTACTGTTAATATTCCATCGATACCCTTCAGGAACAAAAGTACTTTTATACCGCCTATGCCTCCACCAGTGGAGTGTTTTCTTAAACTCTGTGAAAAAGATTATTATTCTTTGTTCTCTGTTAGAAACAAGAAAGGGAGGTTTTATAACCTCACTAACTTGGAGTCAATGTCTTTGTCTAGTTTAAAAACTAATTCATCAATAGTTATAAAACCAGCAGATAAGGGGGGGGGGGAGTTGGGAGTTATGATTTTGAACACTCTTGAGTATGTTGACAACATGAATGATATGTTATCTGATAGTACTACATATAAAAAAATAGATCATCATGAAGTGTTGCACATCATACAGACAGTAAATGATATCTTGCAAGATCTCTTGACTTGCCGACAAATAAGTATAGAGACCTTTGAATATCTATCTATACAACATCCCATGATACCTGTTATTAAAGGGATACCCAAAATTCATAAACAGGTTTACCCTATACCCATGAGACCGATTGTATCGGGGGATGGCTGGGTAACCTCACATATATCTGTCTTCCTAGAGAGTATTTTGCGACCAGTAGTGAATACATTTCCATCTATTTTAAAGGATACACATCACTTGTTAGACACTCTGCAGTCAGTACAACTTAATGTTTTAACATCACAATACTTTCTTATCACGCTTGATGTAGAAAGCTTATTTACCTCGATCCCCAATGAGATCGGGGTACAATATATCAGAGAGCTACTAACAAAGGAGACACCTTTTACCAATGCTAGGAATATACTGATCTGCCAACTACTGGATACCATCCTGACGAATAATGTTTTTTCCTTTGGCGATATGTATTATTTGCAACAATGGGGGGTAGCCATGGGCTACACCCGTGCTAATACATACTCTAACCTTGTAGTGTATTGGTGGGAGAAATTGTATTTGTTCAATCATGAACAGTTTAAATCTGTGAGATACTACAAGCGTTTCGTGGATGATATACTTATCATCTGGGAGGGACCCATTGATATGTTTGATATATTTTTGGAATATTTACATACTACCACCAATTTCCTTAGGTTTACAAAAGAATATTCACCCAAGGAGATACACTTCTTGGATGTTACTCTTAGGTTGACAGATAGCGGGACCATTACGTCCTCACTATACAGGAAACCGGTCTGGAAGAATGGTCTATTGACCTATGATAGTATGCATCCTAGGCATACTTTCCAAGGTATCGTGAGAAGTCAGTTCATTAGGATCTCTAGACTATGTGATGAACCTGAAGTTTTAAGAAAGGAAGCTGACTTTTTGGAAACTCTATTTGTGAACAGAGGGTATAGTATCAAGATGGTTAGGGATATAAGGCATGACGTCTTGGGAGACATGCATCCTGTACATATAGGTTTTGTGGCACTTACTCAAAGAGCGATAACACATTTAGGGGTTGACAAGACCAGGAATAGAGAAGACAAGATCAACTATTTAATGAGATATACCAGCGATGTTAATAACATACGACGGGTTATCTCCAATAATTGGCATATACTTATCATGCATACACATATAAAAGACATGGTAGGCAGTAAACCCAGATTCCAGTATAGGAATAGCGACAATCTAAAATTGATCCTATGTAAAGATCATGGTATTTCTACTGACAACAGCAAGGTAATAATGAATAGGTTTTTGACACAGGGCACTTACCCTTGTCATCATTGTAATAGATGCAAATATATTTCTAAACTACAAATGTTCAAACATCCACACATGGACTATATTTTTGTCCTAGTTTTTATGCTAACTGTAGTAGTACCAACTTAGTTTACCTAGCTAATTGCATGCTATGTTCAGCGTTCTACGTAGGTCTCACGAAAAGGAGACTACGTGATCGCATATATAATCACATGTATGACATCCGCAAGAGGGATGACAGCAATGCGTTAGCAAGGCACATCATGGAATGTCCGTCCCATAGTTTTAATTTTAGAGTACTACAATTGGTTCAACACAATAAACGAGGAGGTAATGCGGACAATGAATTAGCTCTTGTTGAACTACGTTGGATAATGAAGTTAGCAGCACATCTACCCCCTGGTATAAATAATTATGTTTCTATTAAACCAGTACTAGTGGGGAGAAAATAAATTAATGTATATTTGCATTCATTCATTGTTTTAGTTTAAAACATTTTTTCTATATGTCATTTTATATTTTTTGCATATATTATATATTTTTAACTTTAGCTTTATATTCATATAAACATATATATTTCTGCATTTTCATGAATAGTAATATTCATTAACTTGTTTTTTTTGTTTAGTCTATACTATGGCTAGGCAATTTATTTGCTTTGTGCTATATGTATTTGGACCTGTTTTATATAATAGCAATTTTATTATAATTAATTATTTGTATTATTATACATACTTATATATTTCACATATTTGATAGAATGGAATTTCATTCATAAGGTGGATGCGTAAATACATTTTCCGGTTTGATGATACTGTATCGGGCACATATATATATATGAGGCTATTATAGATGCCTGTTTTGGTTTTAATGCTTGATTTCAGTGAGGCTGTAAGCTTCTCCCAGTTTACATTTATATAGGGTGCATTATGGTTAATGTTAACGAGTGATACACATATTATATATACCCTTTGTGTCTCACTCGCACACATATTTATATGTGACAACGTATTTAAATCGATATGCACATTATATATGTTGTTATAAATTAATTAGTTTTTATGTGTATATAAGTACAACATATATATTTTTAAGATTTTTTGAGATATATTTTTTAAGATATTTCATTGAGTTATATTAATTTTATATGTAGTTATATATTAATTATATAAATATTAAATATATCTAATCTAACTATGTACATCTTATGTATAATTGCTAATATGTAATGAACTGCTTATTGTAAACGTGCTTCTCTTTGAAAGTATCTTGCATTCTGTGTGTTGTTATGATTTCTAATTTTTTTTTATATTTCTAATGATTTTGTAATTTGTACTTAGTATTTAGTATTTTTCTTTTCGGGCTCTCCTCTGAAATGGACATGTATCCAGCCAGACCAGCCCGGTCAACAAATGTAAAATAAAATAAATAAAATAAAATTAAACAGTTACATTGTTAATATCTGTAAATAATATGTGGTACCAATAATATGATAAATATGTATATGATTTTTGACACTATTTGATATAGATTATTTTATATGTGTTGTTGTGTTTATAAATCAAATATTCATGGATCAGAATTCTATATACAAAGGAGGTAGTTATGTATTTTATTTATTTGGTTAGTGATGTAGATATACATTGTATATATCCTAGAAGCTTGAGCTTGTTTTTTGCTCTAGCATTTGTTTTTTAAATGTCAACTAACATCTCTAACTGATTCTAACCTGTTGCATATACATTCTGCAAGTTTAACAGTGAATGGGGTTAAGACAATACCATCTAATTGTTTGATTAATGTAATTAATCAATTTATATCCCGCCTTTTTTAGTATATGAATGTTGTCTTAGTTGTAAGAAAGTTATCTGAAGAAGCGTAGCTTAGAACTACGCGAAAGCGCTCATTTTTATTCAATAAACTGGAATACGTTTTACACTGCGTCTGCTATTTGGATTTTTTCAGTCAAAAGAAGAATTTGTACATTGTGGTTGGTCATCTCACTACTCTACATTTATTTCTCCGTTTTTTTGGTGAGAAGTCCTTTTAGTGAAGAGTTTGCCTTCCTTGTTATATATTTGTGGTTCTTCTCTTTTTTGTTGGCTACTCTCCGCACACGATGGATACTGCTGCTACATCATCCACCATTCATCTGGAGCCGAGGGATGCATCTGTACTTTGGACTGGGCTCTTAGTACAAGAGTCTAACCCTTTATTGTCTCTGGATCTCAGCAATGTAATGGGGTTGGTTCAACCTCAAGAATCTGGTGAGAATTTGACTGATTTCTTTGCCTTGTTGAAAAATTTAGAAAATAATCTGCATCAAATACAGCGTTACTCATGGCAGAGACTACATTTAGATGCATGTTTGCATTTTAAAGTTGTCCCCAGAGGCATGCGGATATTTTGCATGCCCACATATGGGGACTCACATCCTTTGCTATTGAAGCAGTGGCAAGATCTCAATATTGAACTTGGTTTCAGTTATGCAAGATTGATGCTTAAATATTTTCAACCTTTGGAGACTGAGTTACGTAATAAAACTGATGCCATTTATAAGGAGATAACAGAACGCTTCAATTCTGAATATTGTGTTAACAAGGTATGTCAAGTTTTCGAACAAGTTAAAGCTTTCAGTGACAGACTCAAAGCTACTAAACAGCGCAAGCTGATGAGGGATCACAATGATTTTTTGAAAGGCCAAGTGTTCGTTTGGCCGAAGTCCCAATCAGTGCAAGCCTCCGTTCCTAATCAATTACCTAGACAACGTAACACTGCAAGCACTGTTAATGAAGCTACGTCTCTTTCCTATACGTCTTTGCTGCCTTCTAATAATATGGTTATCTCTGGACAGACTGAGATTCCGTTGGTTAGTGTTGTCGATTCGGATAACTATGAAAGTTCCAATACTGACACACCCCCTCCCAATCAGGAGGCATTACAGTCTAACCAAGCTCTTCGTGCATCAGGAGCTGTACCTAAAACCATCGTATCGGCAAATAATGCAGCGACCCCTTTTTTACCTTATCAGAAGAAGTCGAAGCAATGTGAGCGAGAATGGTCCAACAGCAGGGGGTATCGGAAGAGGAAACTTTCCGAAGAAAGGACTGTACAGAACAGGAGAACCAGGTATTGACTTCTCTGGTTTATAACTGTTCTGATTTTGTGTTGGACAGTGCGAGTATCTCCCTTCTAAACAGGGGACTTAACTTTATTCCTGCCTCCCCGGCTGTTCTCACAGAAACTCTGATAGATTTGAGACTTTTTTGTCGACAACTATGTTTGAAACTTTATTTCCTAGACATGAACGGAAGCTCTACTGTTAATATTCCATCGATACCCTTCAGGAACAAAAGTACTTTTATACCGCCTATGCCTCCAGCAGTGGAGTGTTTTCTTAAACTCTGTGAAAAAGATTATTATTCTTTGTTCTCTGTTAGAAACAAGAAAGGGAGGTTTTATAACCTCACTAACTTATTCATCAATAGTTATAAAACCAGCAGATAAGGGGGGGGGGGGTTGGGAGTTATGATTTTGAACACTCTTGAGTATGTTGACAACATGAATGATATGTTATCTGATAGTACTACATATAAAAAAATAGATCATCATGAATTGTTGCACATCATACAGACAGTAAATGATATCTTGCAAGATCTCTTGACTTGCCGACAAATAAGTATAGAGACCTTTGAATATCTATCTATACAACATCCCATGATACCTGTTATTAAAGGGATACCCAAAATTCATAAACAGGTTTACCCTATACCCATGAGACCGATTGTATCGGGGGATGGCTGGGTAACCTCACATATATCTGTCTTCCTAGAGTATTTTGCGACCAGTAGTGAATACATTTCCATCTATTTTAAAGGATACACATCACTTGTTAGACACTCTGCAGTCAGTACAACTTAATGTTTTAACATCACAATACTTTCTTATCACGCTTGATGTAGAAAGCTTATTTACCTCGATCCCCAATGAGATCGGGGTACAATATATCAGAGAGCTACTAACAAAGGAGACACCTTTTACCAATGCTAGGAATATACTGATCTGCCAACTACTGGATACCATCCTGACGAATAATGTTTTTTCCTTTGGCGATATGTATTATTTGCAACAATGGGGGGTAGCCATGGGCACCCCCTGTGCAAATACATACGCTAACCTTGTAGTGTATTGGTGGGAGAAATTGTATTTGTTCAATCATGAACAGTTTAAATCTGTGAGATACTACAAGCGTTTCGTGGATGATATACTTATCATCTGGGAGGGACCCATTGATATGTTTGATATATTTTTGGAATATTTACATACTACCACCAATTTCCTTAGGTTTACAAAAGAATATTCACCCAAGGAGATACACTTCTTGGATGTTACTCTTAGGTTGACAGATAGCGGGACCATTACGTCCTCACTATACAGGAAACCGGTCTGGAAGAATGGTCTATTGACCTATGATAGTATGCATCCTAGGCATACTTTCCAAGGTATCGTGAGAAGTCAGTTCATTAGGATCTCTAGACTATGTGATGAACCTGAAGTTTTAAGAAAGGAAGCTGACTTTTTGGAAACTCTATTTGTGAACAGAGGGTATAGTATCAAGATGGTTAGGGATATAAGGCATGACGTCTTGGGAGACATGCATCCTGTACATATAGGTTTTGTGGCACTTACTCAAAGAGTGATAACACATTTAGGGGTTGACAAGACCAGGAATAGAAGACAAGATCAACTATTTAATGAGATATACCAGCGATGTTAATAACATACGACGGGTTATCTCCAATAATTGGCATATACTTATCATGCATACACATATAAAAGACATGGTAGGCAGTAAACCCAGATTCCAGTATAGGAATAGCGACAATCTAAAATTGATCCTATGTAAAGATCATGGTATTTCTACTGACAACAGCAAGGTAATAATGAATAGGTTTTTGACACAGGGCACTTACCCTTGTCATCATTGTAATAGATGCAAATATATTTCTAAACTACAAATGTTCAAACATCCACACATGGACTATATTTTTGTCCTAGTTTTTATGCTAACTGTAGTAGTACCAACTTAGTTTACCTAGCTAATTGCATGCTATGTTCAGCGTTCTACGTAGGTCTCACGAAAAGGAGACTACGTGATCGCATATATAATCACATGTATGACATCCGCAAGAGGGATGACAGCAATGCGTTAGCAAGGCACATCATGGAATGTCCGTCCCATAGTTTTAATTTTAGAGTACTACAATTGGTTCAACACAATAAACGAGGAGGTAATGCGGACAATGAATTAGCTCTTGTTGAACTACGTTGGATAATGAAGTTAGCAGCACATCTACCCCCTGGTATAAATAATTATGTTTCTATTAAACCAGTACTAGTGGGGAGAAAATAAATTAATGTATATTTGCATTCATTCATTGTTTTAGTTTAAAACATTTTTTCTATATGTCATTTTATATTTTTTGCATATATTATATATTTTTAACTTTAGCTTTATATTCATATAAACATATATATTTCTGCATTTTCATGAATAGTAATATTCATTAACTTGTTTTTTTTGTTTAGTCTATACTATGGCTAGGCAATTTATTTGCTTTGTGCTATATGTATTTGGACCTGTTTTATATAATAGCAATTTTATTATAATTAATTATTTGTATTATTATACATACTCATATATTTCACATATTTGATAGAATGGAATTTCATTCATAAGGTGGACGCGTAAATACATTTTCCGGTTTGATGATGCTGTATCGGGCACATATATATATGAGGCTATTATAGATGCCTGTTTTGGTTTTAATGCTTGATTTCAGTGAGGCTGTAAGCTTCTCCCAGTTTACATTTATATAGGGTGCATTATGGTTTATGTTAACGAGTGATACACATATTATATATACCCTTTGTGTCTCACTCGCACACATATTTATATGTGACAACGTATTTAAATCGATATGCACATTATATATGTTGTTATAAATTAATTAGTTTTTATGTGTATATAAGTACAACATATATATTTTTAAGATATTTTTGAGATATATTTTTTAAGATATTTCATTGAGTTATATTAATTTTATATGTAGTTATATATTAATTATATAAATATTAAACAGTTACATTGTTAATATCTGTAAATAATATGTGGTACCATTAGTAAACAATGCACTTCTATGATAAATATGTATATGATTTTTGACACTATTTGATATAGATTATTTTATATGTGTTGTTGTGTTTATAAATCAAATATTCATGGATCAGAATTCTATATACAAATGAGGTAGTTATGTATTTTATTTATTTGGTTAGTGATGTAGATATACATTGTATATATCCTAGAAGCTTGAGCTTGTTTTTTGCTCTAGCATTTGTTTTTTAAATGTCAACTAACATCTCTAACTGATTCTAACCTGTTGCATATACATTCTGCAAGTTTAACAGTGAATGGGTTAAGACAATACCATCTAATTGTTTGATTAATGTAATTAATCAATTTACATCCCGCCTTTTTTAGTATATGAATGTTGTCTTAGTTGTAAGAAAGTTATCTGAAGAAGCGTAGCTTAGAACTACGCGAAAGCGCTCATTTTTATTCAATAAACTGGAATACGTTTTACACTGCGTCTGCTATTTGGATTTTTTCAGTCAAAAGAAGAATTTGTACATCGTGGTTGGTCATCTCACTACTCTACATTTATTTAATTCCAGTGTAATGATAGGTCAGTATTCATAATCTCAGCCTATGCCCCACAGCAGGGTTGTGATAGTGAGGAAAAGAGTGCGTTCAGACAGCAGTTGCAGGACCTACTAGATAAAGCAGGACAACATGAATTGGTGTTAATAATGGGTGACTTGAATGCACATATCAGGACAGACAGAACAGGATATGAGGACTGCTTGGGTCCACATGGTTGGGGCAACAGGAATAAAGAAGGAGAAGCCATTCTAGACTTCTGTCTGACAAATGGCTTGACAGTAGCCAACACATGGTTCAGAAAGAGAGACAGTCACACAATCACATGCAAGAGTAGTCAACATGCAACTCAGGTAGACTTCCTCCTAGTAAGGAAAAGGCATTGGGGTAGAATCCATGATTGTAAAGTCATCCCCAGTGAAACAATCGGCCCACAGCATAAACCACTAGTTGCCACAATCAGCTGCAAGTAGTGGTCAGAGAAGGCTCTAAGGTCAACAGAGACCAGGCTGAAGATCGGGAAGTTGACTAGAGAGAAAGTACAACAGTTCAAGGAATTACTCAGGGCACTAGCACTCCAAGAAGAGGAGGAAATAGGTGGAGTTGAACAAGAATGGCAGTACCTAAAAACAGCATGGGTTAGGACTACAGAAAAGATATGTGGCCCATCCAGGTATGGAAATAAGGTACATAAGGAAAGCTGGTAGTTGAATGCAGAAGTCCAGGAAGTCATCAAAAGAAAGAAGGAGTGCAGGAAGAAATGGGAGACAGAAAAGACTGACCAGGCTAGGAAGGACTACTGGTTGGCTAACAAAGAAGCTAAGAAAGAAGTTGCAGTAGCAAAGAACAGAGCACTGGAGGCACTCTACCATCTTCTGGAAAGTAACTCTGTAAGGGGCGCAAAGAAACTATATCAGGTTGCAAGGCAAAGACAGAAAGATAAAGAAGATAGTCAGGCACCGTTCATAAGGGATGCCAGCAACAACCTCCTCACCAGTTCACAGGACATCAAAGGCAGATGAAAGGAGTATTTCTAGCAGCTTCTGAATGAAGAAAACCCCACAGAAGCTATACTGCCGCAGAAACAGCCTACAATGAGAGAAGAAGAGGAGCCCACCCTGGAAGAAGTAAGAACAGCACTGAGGAAGATGAAGTCGGAGAAAGCAGCAGGCTCAGATGAGGTCACAGCAGATATGATCTAGATGTTGGGTGAGATAGGGGAGAAATGGCTTTTGAGGGTACTAATAGCTGTGTGGAGAGAAAGGCATATCCCTGATGACTGGAGAATAAGCACACTCGTGCCCGTGTACAAGAACAAAGGGGACATCCACACCTATGGGCAGTATAGAGGCATCAAACTCCTATCACATTGCATGAAAGTTCTGGAGAGGATGATTGATAAATGGATTTGCAGAGTAGTGGAATGTAAGATGGGAGATGAGCAGTTCAGATTCAGATCAGGATGCAGCACAATTGACCCAATGTTTGCAGTGAAACAGACACTTGAAAAGAAGCTAGAGATGAGGAGAGAGTCCAACTGGGTATTCCTAGACTTTGAGAAAGCATATGACAAGGTCTCAAGAAAGCTAATCTGGGCAGTACTGCGGTGGTTTGAAGTCCCAGAAACATTGGCAAAATTAGTGCAGATTATGTACAAGGATCTAATGACTCAAATATGAACAGTGTTTGGCCTCACATCGAGGTTCCCAGTGGGAGTGAGTGTATACCAGGGTTTAACTCTGAGCCCACTGCTGTTCATTCTGGTGATGGACTACATTAGCAAACAGGTTGGAGGGGACGGATCAACAAACCTGCTGTATGCAGGTAATGTGGCAGTACAGGCAGACTCTGAGCTAGAACTTCAGCAAAGGATAGGAGAATGGAATGCAAATCTGAAGGCACATGGGTTGAAACTAAGCACAGATAAGACGGTGGTAATGGCAGGAAATTGGGGAAATCAGAAGAAGCTGAGAATAGAGATAGCGGGGAAGATAGTGGAACAGGTAAACCGCTTCGAGTATCTGGGAGGTGTGGTTGAGGAGAAGGGAAGTCAGAATGGAGGTCAACGCTAGAATCAAAGAGGCTGCAGCCAACTGGCATAGAGTGTCTGGTGTAGTCTATGACAAAGAATGCCAAAGAAGCTGAAAAGTAAGGTGTACAAGACAGTGGTGCAACCAGTACTACTGTATGGTACAGAAACCTGGGCAGTAAAGGCAGAACAGTTGAAGAAGCTAGAGGTAATGGAAATGAAGTGCCTGAGAAGGGTGGCAGGATGTACACTGTGGAACAGATGAAGAAATGAGGACATAAGAGCAGAAGCTAAAGTAGCTCCAATATCAGAAAAGATCAAAGAGAACAGATTACAGTGGTTTGGACACGTGCAGAATAGCAGAAGACAATCTGGTGATGAAGATTTGGGACAGACAGGAAGAAGGTAAGAGGAAGTGAGGACATCCAGCAAAGAGGTGGATGGATTATGTGAAAGAAGATCTGTGACAGTCAGGCATGAGTGTTGAATAAGGCAGGACTGTGGCACTAAATTGAGAGAGTTGATGACAGTTAACACGATACCCCGACCCCATGTAGAAAAAAAAATGGGAAAAAGGAGGCTGCTGATGATGATGAAAGTTAATTCAAAGAAAACACAAATCATGAAAATAAATTATATACCCTCCCCGGTGCTCGGCGGGCTATTTCCTTTCTTACGTCAACCGAGCAGAATGAAGTACTTAGGAGTGACATTAATGTCCTCTTTACAAGCAGCAATGCATTTAGCTTATGACAATATTTTACTGAGTCGAGCAATACTGTCATAACTGTAGGGGAATTTGTTTAGGTCATTTTCAAAGGATTCAGGGAGTCACGTGACTTGTACCACCCCTAGCACCTCATGAACTCTGTCACTTCCATTGCCAGTTGGCTTTGTGCCAGCACCAAAGAGGTTACTAATAAACTTTTCTCTGAGACAGAAGGAAACCAAGAGTCAGCCGGGACTTGTTGACACTCCCAACTACATGGAGGGACTTGCATTGCCTCATTTTGAGATGTACAATAAGGCAGCCAGAATGAAGATGATCTATTGATTATTTAATCCACTCCCTCTTGCAGAATGGAGTGGTATAACTGAAAGCCATCTAAGAGGACAACCCACTTTCTACAGATGCCTATTAGATATGAAACCCCAGGCACTGCTGCTGGGTTTGTCACAGTGCTGCAGTGGAGCTTCTGATATACAAACAACACAGCAGCATGGGTGGACAGTCTTTACCCAGTTAAGGTCCCCCACACAATACTTTACTCCAGCAACTTAGGGGAACAAGGGGCTATTTTTCTGGGACCAGTTGAAAGCACATGACAGATTCAGAACATACAAAAAAGCTAATCTACAACTATGGTTGTCCGTCCTTATTCAACAGAGCTCTACTCTAATACTGAATCAAGTGGCACATAGAAAAATAGGCGAAGTAAAGAGGGAAGACTAGCCACTCTGGATACAATGATGGATAGGGGTGAGGGAGGCCTGGGTAAGAAAGCAAAGGTTACATATCTAGGTGTTACAAGCTCCTAATGAGATATGCCCAGATTTCACAACTAAATAAAGGACAGTCTGAGAAGCAACATTAGGGTTGCACATCTCCATGGTCTTATGGTCAAAACTTTTACTAATACCAAGATATACTATGAGATCAAGATGCTGCTGTTTTTCTTTTGTTTTTTTTTTTTTTTTTTTGTTTTTTTGTAGCATAGTGTCTATTCAAATACTTTTACCCCAGCAAGATTATCACAAATGATTCCCAGAGCTTCTCCATCCTGTTGGAGATGTGATACAGACTACCCGGGGAAATGGAATCACATCTTTTGGCATTGCCCCAGATTATCTCACTTTAGGCATGGAATTAGTGAGGTGTACAATACGCTTTACCTAGCCATAGACCAAATCTCACCAGCCCTATTTCTGTTGGGCTTGGGAGATCCTAACCAGCTGTGGACTAGATCTTACTCAGTTACATACACTAATAGCAGGCAAGAAGGCCATCTCTGGGTCTTGGAAGAAGACTTCCCCTCCAGATGCACAGGAAGTAGTTAGCTTTTATGGAAGATATTAGAAAGTATGAGCTTATGTCCCTGAATGCGAGAACTGGAGCCTCAGCTCTATCTAAATGGAGGTGTTGGGACAATGTATTCAGAACCCCCTTCACAGATGCAGTACAGGTGTCATAGCAGTGGAACACACATATCCTGTGTATCTTGAAAGTGCACCAAAGGGACTCCTCTCATGATTCCAGCTGAAGTGTTATTGTTTTTTTTCTTTTCTGTTGTAGAATATATACCAAGTTGTACATAGTTAACGATGCATTTTACTGTGATATGTAATAAAGTTGTTCTTAAAAAAAAATCTGGTGCACATTAAAAAGAAACATTTTCCCATTCAGTCCAGCTTTTCACACTTGGACACAAACTGTGCATTTTCAACAAAATCACTATTGTCTAACTCTGTGCCATAGAGGGATTTATTGTTTTTGAGTATTGACCAAGGCATTGGTAAAGTTGGAAACAGAAGATGGGAGGGACAGAGTGCTGGATGCTGGGTAGTCCATCTCAGTGGAGGTTAGGAGTTTTACTAAGGGAGCACAAGGATGGAGTATGCGCTTTGGTAACCAAGCAGCACTTTGTGCTTTTGATGGAATCGTCATATAGATGGAAGCGAGCCCATATTGCTATGAGGGCATTGTAGCTCTTCATCAGAACTGTGCACAAGGCTTGGAGTAGCTCATAAAGAAAGGCCCTCTGGTTGCTTTAACTATCGCTCTGTCTAAGTTAGCTCTCACCTTCCAGCACAGGCCATTAATATTGTCAATGTAACTGGTGTGAGGAACAAATGGGAAAAGGGCCGAATGAAAAGGATGACAAATGGTAGGCAGAAGGCAGAAAAAGAGTGAAAAATATACATGTAATATCCATTGAGATCACATTGCACATTAAGTCTGAGAGTACTGCTAGAGCTGTATGAGGTAAGGTCATGATGGACCTCTAGATGTTGCCAGAGTTCCCCAGAAGGAATAGGTTACAGCACTGCCAACACACCAACATAAGCTCACGCAAAGGTTGTAAGGGTGGTGGTGTAGTTAGGATGCTAATTAAATGTAGAATATATTGAGTTTAAACATGTGTACTGATAATGAATCTTGATTATGAAACAAGACATGGAAGATTTAAATCAACACCAAATGTGAGAACAGAATCTGTTCCAGTGTCTGGAATGTGTAATTATTAATCTAAGGAGGCCATTTACTAAATTAATTTTGGAGACCAGTATATGCAGACTGATTCATAACATAAAGCAAGGCTCAAATTTTCCCCAAGAGATAAATCCCCATAACAAAGTAAAAAGAGCACTTGCAGCTTCTTAACAAAGTTTAAAAATCCATTTAAGCAAGCAAAAGGTAACATTCAAAAACAATATTTTCCATTTTTTTGCATGGGGCTAGTTTTCATCCCCAACATTTGCTGGAAGCCCTACCCTATGGGAAGTTTCTTCGAATGCACAGAATTTGTAGTGATTGGGGGGATTTTGTAAGAGAGTGTAGGTACACTTTTTACATGTTTATTAACGGGTTATAACTACAATGTGGTCAAGAAGTCTTAAAAAGAGTTGTAGCATTTAGACTGGGGTTAAATCAGTGTTAAAATGTCATGCACGGAGAAAGGAATAATAATGTATCTTGCAAAAATCAGATATATTTTGTTTCAGTGTATAATAGTCTGAGCAATAGGATTAATAAAATATTACATAGCTGTTGGAACTTTTTACTTCAGGACATAGAATTGGAGAGAATGATAACAAATAGTCCTTGTATTTCCTACAAAAAAGGAAAAAGTTTGAAAGATTTTTTTTTTGGTTTCTAGCCATTTCTCTATGCCTAATGAGACACTACACATAATTCCTGCCATGAGGGGCACTCGCCCTTGTGGTGGTTGCTCTATATGTTTCGGTGTTACAAATTTTAAGAAAATAAATGGTATTAAGTTTTCTCCTGGTGGTAACTTTTCATGTAACAGTGAAGGGATAATATATGCTCTCAGCTGCCCTTGTAATTTATTTTATATAGGAGAAAGCAAAAGGAAATGTAAAGTAAGAATACAGGAACATATAAGAGATATAAAGAATGGTAAAACAGAAAGTAATGTTGCAATGCATTTTAAAACAGTTCATAATGCTGGTCATTCTTTGTTAAAAGCTTCTGTTTTAGAGCAAGTTTTTATGAAAACTGGTGAAATATGTGATATTAAGGACAAACTTCTTTGTAAAGAATGTTTATATTTTAAAGTTCAATACTATGGTACCTGTAGGCTTAAATTTAGAGATTAATTGGAAACAATTACTATGCAATTGAATAATTAATTAATGAATGGTGTTATATAAAGTCTGTGTAAAGCTGTGTGTTTTGTATTGCTCCTGTAAGGCTGTAAGTTGAGGCGCTCGAGTTTTGAGTTTTTTTTTTATTAAACTTGTGCTTGCGTTGCGGTCAGTTGTGGATTTCTTCTTTCTGCTGTTCTTTAAGCTGTTGCATAAAAGATAACATTCATTCTTCAATGTCCCTTGTACCTTCAGTCTGAAATGATGGGACTTCATATTTATGTTACTCCATATAAACTAGACATGAATCTCTCTTTTTGTAGCAGCTTTCCCTGTGCAGCTTCACTTCCCAACTTATCTTGTTTGGAAGTACCAGGCAGCTTTAAAGGCCTTGTCATGTACAAACATGAACAAAGTGGCAAAAACGGGATGACTGAGGACAGGATGTGTGGAGTTGGTTAGTAAAGATGTTAAAAAGAAAGGGCCCTAAACGAGCCTTATGAGATGCCCATTTTTATGGGGAGAAAGGGAGATAGAGCAGAGAGTCATTTGATGGATTGTTGTCTGTTAGTGAGGTAGCTGGTAAAGCAGGGGATAGTTGCAGGGGAGAGGTTTAATTGAGAAAGTTTGGAGAGAAGGATGGAGTGTGAGATCCGAGAAGAGGCAGGATACCAGTTTATTGTTGTCTCTTGCTAGAGAGATGGAGTTAGTGAAGGAAATAAGAGTGATAGTGGTGATGTGGTGGGGCAGACGCCATGCTAGGTACAAACCATAAACAAGCTATACAATAGAAGGAGGAAACTAATACAGAAAAGAGTAAAATCCCAAGAAGGGAAGAAATCCCTGATCAGTATCAGCAAGAAACTACGATCCCTCATGAAATCATCCAAGGTGAGCTTTGAAAGAAAAATTGCCAAGGACTCCAAAGATAACCACAAGGCATTCTTTAGGTATGTCAAGAATCTAAGTGGCAATGCTCAGATCTGCTCAGAGTTAATGCAGAATGGCACAAAATACACTGAACCGACCAATATCGCCAACATCCTGGCAGACAGGTTCAGCACAAACTTCACCCCCCTCTCACCCCCAAAAGGGCCCATAACCATGCCAGAAGAATGTAGAGTCCTTAAAATCACAGACACTCAGGTTAAAACAGCCCTCTCCAAAGCCAAAAACACAGCATCAATGGGACCAGAAGGTGTCCCAGGCTGTGACCTACATGACCTCAAAGATGAATTAACCCCTCACCTAAACACACTGCTCAAACTCAGCCTCTTCACAGGCTACATACCCATAGAGTGGCACACAGCAATGGTTATTCCACTCCACAAAGGTGGAGCCACAACAGACCCCGGGAACTATCGCCCTATAAGCCTGACTAGCTTGGTCTGCAAGGCTATGGAGCGCATCATCATGGAACTCATTAACAGAGACATTGGGAACCTCCAAAAACTGGACCCTACCCAGTTTGGCTTTGTTAAGGGCAGATCATGCCTCCTAAACCTGGTGGACTTCTTTGAGACAGTTACCAAAGCTATAGACGAGGGAAAGTTGGTACACACCGCCTACCTAGACCTTGCTAAGGCCTTCAACACCATTCCCCATTCTGGTATTATAGACAAGCTCACCAGCCTGAACATAAACCCCTATGTCACAAGATGGGTTGCCAACTGGCTCATGGACATAACCCACATGGTGAGAGTTGTGGGAGCTAGGTCCGACTCTAAACCAGTTCCTCAAAACACCCTGGTTATGCCCCTGTACTAAGCCTGACTAGTTATGTGTCTCTTCATACTTTGCTCCACCTACCCTTTTTACTCATAAACTGTTATTCCTTCCTTATTGACCACAATACTATCTCCCTTTAGTACATCATATATTGTACCAGTATGCTATATTATGCCTGCATTCTGCACTGCTGAATTTACTGTGTTAACCTGTAATATGCATTGTAAATATGATTTCTGTTTAATGGTGCTTATTTGTTATGTTGATGTTTTCATTGTTTTGTCTTGGAGCTTATCTCCCTGGGCCTCTACTGAAAATGGACGTGTATCCAGTTAGACTAGCCCGGTCAACAAATGTAAAATAAAATCAAAATAAAATAAAATAAACACGTGGCATTCCCCAGGGCTCAGTCCTAGGGCCCCTCCTGTTCGGCATATACTTCTCAGAGGTACAGGCAAGCGTAGGAGGACTATGGCTGACCAAGTTCACAGACGACTGCAAACTAGGGGCTATAAGTGACTCTCCGGCTGACAGAGACATCCTCCAAAAGGGTCTCACTGTGATGGATACCTGGTGTCAAAATCATGGCCTCAATCTAAATGCCAAAAAGTGCATAGTCATCCCCTTTGGAAAAAACAAAGTACCTACAAACTACCACATAGGTGGTAGTCCTCTAAATACAGAAGATGTAATAAGGGATCTGGGGACCCAAGTAGATAATAATCTCACTGTTGATAATCACATTGCCAAAGTGTTTAGAAAATCCTTCTACTTGGCCCACCTAATCACAAAAGGGTTTGCATCCAGATCAAAAGAGGTCATTGTGCCCCTCTACTCATCACTCATCAGACCATCATAGAGTACAACGCCCCATTTGGGATGTACCATACAAGACACCTGCAACAGCTGGAAAGACCACAGAAGTACCTCACCAAGAGGATCACTGGCCTCAAACAGATGCCCTATGCAGCTCGACCGAAGAAACTCCAGTTGTACTCAGTTGCATACCACCTACTCAGAGGTGATTTCTGCCTGACATACAAGGCCATGTCCAACCCAGACTTGATGGACATGCTCCATCTAAAGAAAACCTTATCCCCTCAAGCCACACACTCTAGGGATCTAAACCTCACCACAACAATAAATAGGACATGCTGGAGGGATAGATTCATGTCCCAGAGACTTCCCATGCTTTGGAACAAGATTCCAATCTACATTAGGCAGAGATCCTCACTAACACTCTTCAAGAGAAACCTTGACGAGTGGACGGGAAACAGAAAGTTTACCCCGGGGATCACTTCAGTGGCTCTGCTGCACAGAGGCACAGGGAACTAATCTAAGGGGGTGGTGAAAGCCAACACATTCTGGCTAGGCTTATAAATGCCTTCGGGCAGATAGCCTAGTACCCACCTATGAACCTATGTGGTCAACATTACAAATACAGATTGAGGTACAGTGCAGATTGGGAAATTTACCTTTTTCCTCACTGTAGTGTGATCTCAGAGTTGGAATATATAATTTGCAGGGGGTGGGGTGTGCAGGGGAGCTTGCCCCCCTGCAAAAACATGAATTTCAGTGACATGCAGTATTGAACTGCATATGTTCATACTACTGGAAAGCAGGCAGGTAAGTGGTAGCAGGTAAAAAAAAAATGGCTGACATCGAAAAATGCTGAATTCAATATCTTCGTTATTTTCTTTCAAAAATGTCAGCTAATTAATATGCAGACCGTTGGAATTATGACCACATGCCGTTATGACGTTCATGATTTTGATAGTAAACCCCTAAATGGTGCCATAGTCATCTGCATATCCAGCATCTTAGAATCAGTTGATTACTCCTGCCTCCTTACCAGACTATCCTGATTTGGATTAGCTAAATGAGTGTTGAACTAGTCCCCAATCTACTATAAATATCACTACCATGACCATCATTTCTGGGACAGGTTGCTTTCAGGTTGGTGTGCCAAACAGTTCTATATTGGGATCCATTCTGTTTTCCTTTTTTCTTAGTGATTTCCCCGTGAATCACCCTAAATTAAACACTGCTTTACAAGTGGATGATTTATTTTTGGTCCCAATAATCCTACCATACAAATGACCTACAAAATGACTTTTGTATTGGGAAACTAGTTTATGAGCAACCAACATTCTATGAAGCATAAAGACTTGGTGTTAATGTTACTAGGACTGCTGTACAGCTTGATAGAGTTCAAGCCCTGTGTAACGCTGGCCTTTAGTACCTTAGCATATGCTTAGATCCACATCTTTCATTTAAACACTGCTTAGAAACAGTAGTAATGAGCATCCTAAAGTGTTACAGACTAACCAACTAACTGCTGCAAAGCCAGGAAAGCTGACTCTGGGGACATCAAAATGTTCTGCTTTGGTGTACCAACTGGATGCCTGTTATAAGAAGAATCACCACCCTGCTTGGTTCACTAATTACAAGTATTCATCTATGAATACTGATGCCACCTCACCCACAGCCAACACATTCAAGATCAAGAACCTTCCTAATGCCTTCAGATTACAACAACGAACCCCCATCCTGTAATGACTCAATTGTGCTGTTGTTCTTACAGGAAAAGGATTTTCAAAACTCTTCTCATCCTGTTGGAATCAGCCCCCCCCCCACAAAAAAATACACACACACACATCAAAAGTTCCCCAATTCTCACATCAAACTCAAAATGCTTCAGATATAGTGGCTAGTTTCATTGTCATCCTGTTGAATGCCTTAGTTCTAAATTCCAGCTATATTTATTCCCATGATTTCTTTGTTTGTCCGATTACACATTTATTTCTCATACTAATTTTGGTAGGCCACAGAAGCTTGCTCAGTTGTAGAACTTTCTGGCGAATTTAGCAAAATATATCATAAAACATTTAGCATTATCATATCACTAAATATTCTACCTATCATATGCTCAATTAATTATTTGCATATTAATTATTGTCAACTGTGTACAATGCACAATTTAACCAATAGCAACTCCACGTTCCTTTTCTTGCTCTGGCACAATACTGGCACAGTAGCTAGCTAGTGGGGCACACAAAGAAAGAAAGAAAAAAATGTACACATGGCAGGCCTTGAAGGCTGAGTTTCATGCTGAAAATGTGAACGCTAATGACAGTAAACCTTAGAGTATAAGCACTGATGCACTCTGTAGTTAGATGACTGGTTAATTGGATGATTATCAGTCAATTGACGTAATTGAATGAAACTGTATAATATAAAAGTAGTAAGTTAGAATGGTTTAGTTAGATCTGAAGAAGCGTGTATAGCACACGCGAAAGCGCTCATCTCGTTCTTTTTTGTATATATCTATGGAATAAAGAAAGTTCATTTTATTCAAGTTGGATTTGTGATTTACTACAATCAAGTTCTCGTGGTGTGTCCTACAGTTTTTCAAAAGTTACGTGTTTCTTTCCATTTTTGCTGGTGGGACACTTTGGGATAGCAGTGGTATATTTTTCTTTATATTTGCTGAATTTTCATTTTGTATCACTGCATCCACGCTATGGAGAACGAAAATGTGGAGTTGGACTACAATCCAGAGACCAGATTGAATCTACCGAATCTTGATGCATTTTTACCACAATGGAACAATCCTTTATTGATGCTCAACCTATCTGATTCTGGGCATTCCAGGACTGCGCTAAATGGTAATGATGAGAATATGAATGATTTTTTTAACATGACAAGGGAGCTAGAAAATAACCTTTATAAATTGCAAAGATTTGCATGGCAAAAAAAGCACTTACAAGCTTGTGTACATTTTAAGGTTATACCTAGGGGCATGAGGGTTCTATGTATGCCCACATATGGACAGTCATACCCTGATTTATTAATGAAGTGGCAGAATCTCAACCTAGAGCTTGGGTTTAAATATATCAATTTATTACTTGAATATTTTGAGCCCTTAGAACAAGACCTGCAAAATAAAACTGATGAACTGTATAAATCCATCACAGAGCGCTTTAAATCTGAAGCGTGCGTCAGAAAGTTGAATAATATGTCTGCACAAATTAACATCTATAGTGAGAGGCTGAAACTCACCAAACAGCGTAAATTAATAAGGGACAATAATGACTTTAGAATGGGCAATATCTTTGTATGGCCCAGAGACAATGTGAATAACACTACTGAACAACGCAGCTCACAACGAACGGCAGAACCGGAAACAACAAACAGTTTGAATTTGGCGCCTTTAACTACGGCTACTGCTATTACTGATGAACTGAATGTAAATAGTAGTGGTAATGTCACAGGAGGGTTAGACTTTAATACACCCCCTCCAAATCAACAAGCACTTTTAAACACCGAAGATTCTCTTAGAATGGGGGCCATTCAACGTACAAATACCAGTTTTAACAGAACAACTAATGCTTCAGCTCCTTTTCCAATAAGGATGGACAAGTTTACCAGAGGCAGATCAACGAGCAGGGGACCAAGGAAACGGAAGTATTCCCAGGACAGACAGGGACAGCAGAAAAAGATGTGGAACTGACTTACTTGGTTTATAATTGTTCTGACTTTGTACTTTCTGACTCTGACTTTTCACTGCTGAATCGCGGCTTAAATTTTATTCCTTCTCAATCCAGCAATGTGGCTGAAACGCTTATCGACCTGAGACTGTTTGCAAGGAAGATAGCGTTGAAACTGTTTTTTAAAAATAAGGGTGATCTGGACTCTAATGAAGGTAACAATTATGTTAATACCAATGTGTTTAAAAAGAAGAGCACTTTTTCTCCACAATTACCTGCTCCAGTAGAATGTTTTGTTAAGCTGTGTGAAAAAGATCTGTATAAGTTTTATTCTGATAAAAATGTGAAGAATAAGTTTTGTAATTTAAATAGTTTAGAATTTGAATCACTTAAGAGGTTAAGAATGAATAATGACATCATAATAACCAAAGCAGACAAAGGTGGTGGGGTAGTCTTTCTGAATAGAACGGACTATGTAAATACTATTGAAACCATGTTAGAAATCAACAGCACATATAAAGAAGTTAATATAGAAATGATTAAGACCATAATTAGAAACATACATGAAAACATTTATGGCCTATTGATGTGCAGACAGATTAGTAAAGAAATGTTCGATTTTTTACATATTCAAGAACCACTTATACCATCATTTAAAGGATTGCCTAAAATACACAAAGAAATTAAGCCCATACCTATGCGACCTATAGTATCGGGCAGGAACTGGGCTACATATAATATTTCTGTATTTCTGGAAAAAATGCTTAGACCATTAGTAAATAAAATAGAGACAATCCTAAGAGATACTGCACATTTGCTAGAAGATATAGAGAGAATCCAAAAGGAAAAGACTCACACTGACATTCCCATACTGGCAACATTAGATGTATGCAATCTATTCACATGCATACCTAATGAATATGGATTGCAAGCCATTAGAGAATTGATGGTATGTATGAGTGGGTTCTCCTCAGACAGACAGATATTGATAAACCAACTTATGGAAACTGTATTAACAAATAATGTTTTTACATTCAATAGTAAGTATTATTTGCAAACATGGGGAGTCGCCATGGGCACCCCATGTGCAAATACTTACGCGAATCTAGTTTTATACTACTGGGAACAAGAGCACCTATTTAACAGCAGTTGGATGAATAAAATACAGCTATATAGGAGGTTTGTCGATGATTTGATTTTGGTATGGGTAGGTACTAAAACTGAGTTAGAAGAATTTGTAAAGTATCTAGAATCGACTACTGAGTTTTTTAGATTCACTCTTGAATATTCAGAAAGTAACATTAATTTCTTAGATGTTAATATTTACTTTGATAATGAGGGGCATCTAACCTCTAAACTATACAGAAAAAAATGTTGGAGAAACACAATGATAGAATACAGTAGTATGCATCCTAGGCATGTGTTTGCAGGTGTAATAAAAGGACAATTCTCCAGGTTAGTGAGAATATGTAAAGATCCAATAGTACTAAAAAAGGAAGTATGTTTTATGGAAGAAATATTTAAAAGAAGAGGTTATGCTTCTAGCTTAATAGAAGGAATAAAGAATGACATCTTTCATATTCCACATAAGAAAGATAGAAAAGATAACAAAGATAATAGTAATGTTGATGTATATGGATTTGATAATAGAGAATGCCCAACAACTAGTACATACCAATATTGGACTCACAATGCCAATAGGATTAGATATGTAATGAAATATACCAATGACATTGCAGGTATCAGGAGTATTATTAATAAGAACTGGAATGTATTAACTATGATAGAAGAGATTCAAACAGTGGTTGGTAACAAACCTAGTTTCACATTTCGTACATGTGATAATTTACAAACAATCTTTTCCAGAGACGCTAATAATATGAGCAAAAGAATTAATAATAGTTTTGTGAAAAAAGGAACATTTCCATGTATGAAATGCAATATGTGTCCATATATTACATCTACTCAATACTTCAAACATCCAGATGGACTATCAGAATTTACACCTAAGGAACATACAGACTGTAATACTATGAATTTAATTTACATGGCTAACTGTACGATATGTGAAGCTTTTTACATTGGTCTTACAAAGAGAAGATTTAAGGAACGTATTTATAACCATGTGTATGACATTCGTAAAAGGAATGAGTTAAATGCCCTGGCCAGGCATGTCAACTTACACCCTACACATGAGTTTAAGTTTAGGGTCTTGCAGACAGTTAAAGGTAACTTGAGGATGGGAGACAATGAGAATTACTTAGCTAAGTTAGAAATGGATTGGATTTTTAGATTCGGGGCACATATTACACCTGGTATTAATAATTATGTTTCATTAAAACCTATTTTAGAAAGGAGATGAATTTATTATAATACTTAACATGGAGGGTTCCTTTGATAAAGCCATCTATAGGGATAAATTGTATATAAATGTTTTAGAAATAAAAAATTTTCTTTTAATAATTAAATATTTTTCCGAGGGTTAATAAGGAACTGTAGATATATTACGAATATTTTTATTAGAGGTGATAGTAACAATTTATGCATACAATATTTAATATATATATTTTTTATAAGGTTATATATATTTTTGGTTTTTAGTAAAGCATTTGTACTGCATATAATCTAGTGTATATATTTCATGATTTTAGATAATAATACTTGAATTAGACTAGTATTATAGAATAGGATTCATGATTATTATATTTACATAGCACTCTATAGTTCATAATTAATCTAGATATTAATTGATTTATATATTCAAATATAAATTTAAATGGAATATAAATTTGATGAATATAGCTTTATTAACTTTTATCTAGAAATGAGTATTATTATTAATATGATTTTTGGAATGGAGGCACAAATAGCATTTTAAATAAATTATAAGTAAGAATAATTAATTTATTATAATTTGTTAAAATTTTATGGAAGCTTATTTTAAGATTCTATTAAAATAATTAGGCCAAGGTGTATAATGGATAGGAATATTTTAGACATATATACAGATTAATGTTTCGAACTCTGTTTATTTAAAGAAATCTATATGGGAAGCCCAGCATATAATTTGCGCTAAAAAGATATATTGGTTTACAGCTAGCAAAGGTATATCTTTGATTAAAACTGCGATCCGCATGGCTATAAAATCTGCCTACAAAAAATACCTTGTGATAAATTCTGAAGCGCATTAGCATCAGAAAAATAGAAGAAGCAAGAAGAAGGTTGCATCTATAGGAAACGATCTGTTCGCTCTGTTTTGTTACTTGCATAGCTATAAAATCTGTCTGCAACTTTCTGAGATTTGCCTTGAAAATTGTAGTGAAATAATAAGGTAGATCTTTTATATAGAATAGTTTTTTATAAAATCTGCCTGCAAACTTCTTGAGATTTGTTTTGATACACAAACGGCGTAGAATTGTAGTTAAATAATAAGGATGGTTTTTTATATAGAATGGTTACCTATAAAGCATGATGTATATAGAATGGATTTTTTATAAAGAATAAGTTGTCCGTTCCATTCATTTATTTATTTACTTAATACTAGAAGCCTAATTGAAAGAACATGGTGTGATGATGAAGTCAGAAGCACTAGCTTATAGAATGTATAAGTATTTTTTAATAATATATATATTTAATTTTAATCTAAAAAGCATATATATTTTAAAATATAGAAGTTTAGTGATTATTTGTTTATCTGTTTGTCTATGAATTCATACAAGGTCTGAACTTGAAGGCTGAGTTTCATGCTGAAAATGTGAACGCTAATGACAGTAAACCTTAGAGTATAAGCACTGATGCACTCTGTAGTTAGATGACTGGTTAATTGGATGATTATCAATCAATTGACGTAATTGAATGAAACTGTATAATATAAAAGTAGTAAGTTAGAATGGTTTAGTTAGATCTGAAGAAGCGTGTATAGTACACGCGAAAGCGCTCATCTCGTTCTTTTTTGTATATATCTATGGAATAAAGAAAGTTCATTTTATTCAAGTTGGATTTGTGATTTACTACAATCAAGTTCTCGTGGTGTGTCCTACAGTTTTTCAAAAGTTACTCATGGCAGGCCTTCATAGAAATAGCGTCCTAGATGAAGGATTCCTTGGGGTCTCTCCCAATGCCAACTGCTCTTTCCCGTATGCACATCCCTTGCTGCCCCGCTGCTTTCCCCAGCCCACATGCTGGCTTACTCTTCAGCTTTTAACTGCATCCTTTCAACAGACTAAAACTGGCTAAGGCTGCAGTGTAATAACTGTGTGGAAAATAACTGAATTAAGCTGGGGCTTCAGAGGGCCTGGCAGCCCTAGAATCTTTGTTTTTTTCTAGATGTTCTGGAGGTTCATTTAAATTTTTTAAATAACTTTTTCAACCGATGATCACAGGAACAAGAAGTAAAACCAAGGAAAGAAAATCAAGTTATTTTTTTCTTTTTCCTGCATCCTTTCAGCACACCCTAACTAGCCAAAAGGGAATGTAATAAATGTGTAATAAATAGCTGAATTAAACCAAGTGGTCATTGGAAGCCATGAGGCTATAGATGCTCCAAGGTGCATTTTAAAGCTTTTCTCCCCCAAACATTTGATCCAGTGATGCCCTCAACAAAAACCATGAATAAGGAAAATAAACTTACTTTTACTTATTTTCTTTCAATGAAGAAATAAGTTAAGTCTAGCAAAACAACACTTCACAATAAACTGAGAAGACACAATCTTGTGAGGGCATACAAGTCATATTTGGGAATACTGCCTGCCTCCATACTCCTTCCATCCAAAAAAGACAAAAACAGTGACATTGTGTGGACAACTCTAGTGTGGCAAGGCCATATTTGGAAATAGTGCCTGCTGCCATACTCCCTCCTATAAAAATAGTGACCAACAGGGTTGGGAGTGTGGCCTAATGGTTAAGGTATTTGCCTTACAAACACATGGTGCTGGGTTTGAGTCCCACAAGGGATAATTGGCTAAGCTTAAAATGGCTTGCAAGGGCAGTTAGCTTAGTACTAATCTATGAACCTATGAACCTAGTGGATTACTCTGGTGTGGGGCGGCCATGGTGGTGCAGCGATTAGCATTGCCACCTCACAGCAAGAGGTTCTCCAGTTCGATTCTCGGCTGGGATGCCTTCTGTGCAGAGTCTGCATGTCCTCCCTGTGGTTGTGTGGGTTTCCTCCGGGTGCTCTGGTTTCCTCCCACATCCCAAAGACATGCAGTAGGTGGATTGGACACTCTAAATTGGTCGTAGGTGTGAGTGTGTGCATGTGTGTGCCTTCTGTGGAAGGTTGGGCACCAGGCTGGCAACTCGACACTGTAAAACTCCTCTGCCAGTCATGAGAGGAGAGATGATCCGCTGTGGCTACCCGTAACCAGGAAAAGCTGAAAGAAGAAGAAGAAGTGGATTACTCTGGTGTACCAAGGCACAGATAGCCACAATCAAACATTTCAAGTGGCTGCTGTCAAGCATATATACAGCATTTCTGCTCAGTCCCTACTCCCCAAAGACAGCCATCTTCTGTGCACCACTCTAATGTCAGACTGAGGAGAAAGTGGAAGTTCAAACAGAATACAAAGTATTTGTGTTACATATATATAAACAGGATATCTCCTTTCCCCTATCCTCAAAAATATAGCCACCTGCGTACGCATTTAATGTTTGATTGTGGGGAAGGTGGAAAAAATTAACAATATCAGCAGATAGACCAACTTCCTGCTCTTAAACTGTATGCCATGCCTAGGCAAGCCATAGTGATCCTTTGTGCACACTTCTGAGGTCTGTGAGGAAATTTAAATAAATAATGACCACATCATCCTCAGCCCCCTGCACAAGCTATGTCAGTCTTCTGTGTGTACCTCTGAACATATTCAGTTTTGGTCTAGGTGGCATTTAGTACAGATGTCACCACTAAGCATGTGTCCAAATCCACCTATATAGCCTGGAAGTCTGGTTGTCCTATGATGCATTTTATGCCTTGTTTTTGAAAGATAATGACTTGTTAACAATTCTTTTACTTGTCACTGCCACCAAGATAAATTATTCTATATTATGGCTGGCAACATTGCATGTGTCCATAGATAAAAACAGTGACATTATTTTTAAACACACACACACACATGCTGACACTGCTCCTGACAAACTACGTCTATCACAATTTGCAGAAACACACACACACACACACACACACACACACACACACACACACACACACACACACACACACACACACACACACTCTGCACTTGCCTACAGGCAAATTGGAGGAACTTAATCAGTCTCTTTAATTGATGGCAGGTGTGTACCCAAGAAGACCGAATGCTGTATTTAAATCAAAAGGTGCTTCAACAAAGTATTAGTTTAAGGGTGTGCACACTTATGCAACCAGCTTATTGTAAGTTTTTTTATTTTTTATATTTTTCCCTAATAGATTTGTTTGATTTAAATTGAATTGTACAGGTTATAGGTCACATTAAAGGTGGGGAAAGTTTTGAAAACATTTATTGTGGTTTCATTTTTTATATCACAAAAACCTGGCATTTTAACAAGGGTGTATACACTTTTTATATCCTCTGTATATTACATTATATCTGGTTGCCTGCCAGGTTAAAAAAAAACAAAGCTAATCTGTTACCAACTGGACCATGCACAATGCTAACAAACACATACTCCCAATGTCACCCATTATTTTTAATCATTCATTGCCTCTGGGTTTTCTGGTTGATCCCACACAATGTTATGTAGTCAACAAATCATAGAGCCACACAGAGCCTTTCTAACTCTGTGATTCATTATTTAGATCATGGGTTGTTCACAAAACCCCAGAAATTAAGAACTGAAGCCATGACTATTACAGTACAGTAAAATAAAAAAGAAAGTAAAAAGAGAAGAGCCACATCAGCTTAAAGTCAGTCATTGGGTACTCACTAAGGCACAGTATTTCACAACTGAAATGTGCCTCCACATGCCATTGTGTAGTGCCATTCACAAGTTCAGCTCATTCTACGTTCTGGTTGTTTTCTATACATTACATTGTATCCCTTTTCTTTGTATAATGTATTCCATACTGTCAGCCTTATAACATTTGTTCACCAGCTTCACTGGCATAGACAGATGAAGCCCTGACAATGAACCAGATGGCCTGAGTTTGATTAACATACCAGGTATCTGTTGGAGCTGGCAGTGGGAGGGAAAGGAGTGAAGAGGCTGTGCCCATTCACTTTTTTTCAGGAAGGAGGAGTGGGGTGTGTCTAGGAGAGCACTAACTGCACTGATTTTCCTAATGGACACTGGACAGTTGTGTTCATTTTAGGAGGCAGGCTTGTTGGCAGGCTTACAATACACATTGAAGTGAACGACAGTCCCATGTTATGACAGCTGCACACCTTCTCTGGAGAACGTTTACTAGGCATGCTCTGTCAGGAAATAGGACATGGAAAAGCCCTGATGGCTACCTCTGTGATGGTCTCTGCATTCATTTCTTGACTTGCAAGAAATGAAACTGCAGAGGGCAGCTTTTTTCTTGTGACAAATGAACTGAAAGATTGAAAGGTGGCAGGCAGCAGAGCCCAAAAATTGTTTGTTTGTGTCTTTTGGCTTTTCCTGGTTAGGGGTCGCCACAGCGGAACTCCGGTCCGCTAATGATTGGTAGTTGATTTTTACGTGCCAAGTTACCAGTTCTGATGCACAACCTTCAATGAAGGTACACCCATTCACACATGTCTCCACGCAGAAGACGCTCTAGCTGAGAATCAAACTGGACAGTGTCTTACTGTGAGGCTGTGTATACATCATACATCATATGTCGATCTTATGTAATTATACTTTACTGTCAAATCCATAAATTCTATTTCTGTTTGTGCTTTTCATCCTGCCCTGGGATTCAGAAAACTTAGCTGCATTGCAGGAAGCCATTTTATGCAACAAGCATCCACTCGTGGAGTACTTCTGATACAGGAAAACACATACCAACAGCAGTGAATACTGAGCAGCAGAGCTGGATGCAATACATATAAATCAGAAAAACACATGCCAACAGCAGTGCATGCCGAGCAGCGTAGCTGGATGCAATATGTACTAATCAGAGAAACACATACCAACAGCAGCGCATGCAGAGCAGGATGCAATATGTACTAATCAGATAAACACATACCAATGGCAGTGCATGCTGAGCAGGAGAGCTGGAGGTAATACGTACTAATCAGAGAAGCACATACCAACAACAGTGAATATTGAGCAGCAGAGATGGATGCAATACATACTAATGAACATATAATTTGATGGTAATGAGCAACATTAATAAAACAAGCAACGCATTGCATGCATATGAGGCAAATCAAGATGGTGGAACAATTTAGAAGCATATTGAGTACACAACATGGTCCTCTAAGTCCAGTGTTAATGAAGGTAACCAAATTCATGTGTTCATGATGACAACATTTGGAAATATGCTAGGGTTTGCCAAAGCATTAGATAATGCAGAACTGCATGAAGCTCCTATTGCTGCCATGAGCCATGGTGGTGCATGTTGTCACCCTAAGAACCGCCATGTCAACTGACCATGCTTAATGTTTCATGCACTCCATGACAGCAACATTGTGGACTGGAACTGTGTTTAGGGGCACCATGCAGGACATTGTGGACATATGTTAGCTTCATTTGTAGGCCCAAGGAAGTCATGGACAACCTGTTCCGGTGAATACCAGGGTATATGTGGCTTTACATGTAGTAGCTGCAGAACCCTTTCACAGCCAACAGTGGACACTGGAGGGGATATCTTAGGCATCTGCCTCAAGAATACTCCATTAGTTTCTCAATGCCATGTAGCTGCATGTGGGGGACATATGTGGCTCCCACATACCCCAGAGGAGAGAGACAAAACCATGTGGGACTTCTATGATATAGACCATTTTCGAGAAGTATGCTGGGTCATACACATTAAAATAAAGGCCTCACCTGGGACCCTGGAAAGGATGTATGTAAACCACAAAGGGTATCATTCCATTAACTGCCAAGTAATGCACAGGATGTCTGCAGAGCACAGTTATTGCATCTCCTACATATGGCACACTTGTGAGCTATACCAATGGTTGAAAAAGGGTGACTTCTCCCAGGGACATTTTACTAGCAATGCCAAACATGACTCAGGATCCTAACAACTCCTATAAGAAACCCACAGAATGAGGCAGAGAAGGGGTACAATTATAACGTATTGCAAACAGGAGTCATTGTGCAGTGTGTGTGTGTGTGTTTGTGTGCCAGAAAACAGCATTGCATGCCACTTGGTAAAATGGAGTAGGGGTCTAGCCACGAGGTACCCACTATATCTTTGTCATTTCTCAGAAACTCGTCATGTTGTCTGAAGTAGAATAATATACAACTCTCATGGCACAGAGGTGGTGTGTAGAGGAATCAAACAAATTCCTCTGTCCCTTCCACCATGACTATAGCCTACAGCAGCTGGAGGAGGGGTATGAAGGCCCACAAGCTCTATCACATGTGACAAGCATCCCATACACAGGTATGCAATGTTACCACCATGATGTATTAACATCATCCTGACCTCCATGGCCTGTAGGAGGCCGAGGTTAAAGCTGAAGCACCACTAATATACTGTGACTAACCTTTCTCTTACCCACACATACCACCTGTCAGTATGTCTTACACACTCCTGTCTCTCCCTCCACAGATCCAGAAGCTATCGCAGAGAATACACAGCTGCACAGAAGGAAGAGGATAGAGCACCTTAGAGAGTGCCAGTATGAGTACACCTGCTTCATACAGTACAGTTTTATGCTACTGTAAACAAGTAACCCTTATGCAATGAGCCTTGTGAATTTGTTGACCTACTATATATGTAGTCTGCCGTCTGCCATAGTCTGCCAGAGGGTGTGTGTGTGTGTGTGTGTGTGTGTGTGTGTGTGTGTGTGTGTGTGTGTGTGTGTGTGTGTGTGTGTGTGTGTGTGTGTGTGTGTGTGTGTGTGCGTGTGTGTGTGTATATATATATATATATATATATATATATATATACATATATATATATATATATATATATATTTTTTTTTTTTCCCAATTTTCTACCAACCTATGTAGTTAAAATGAGGCAGTATGACTGTTCAATGCTATCCTTGTTCAGGTGCATAGCTCAGCACATTGAGGTATTGTCTTTCAGGTTCTGTAGGATAATGGCTGTGGGTTTGGTCCTCCCAACTGTATATTGTACCATTAGTGGTAATTTGAGATGGGTATTTGTGGTAGGTTCAAGTAAAATACCTATACGGTTGTAAGTCATACACAGGTTATATTTTTCATTGTGTCTGTACATTTCTCTCACCCACCTGTTGTATTACAGTCGTAGCTTATACTAGTGAGCTGCCGCAGTACGTTTTATCCTGCACGGCCTGGTCTAGGCAACATTCCATATCTCAACGCTAGCAGTAGGATTGTGTGATGCTATTACTGCTTGTTTGAAAGCAGGCTTCAGAGAGCTTGTCGAAATGGTGCAGCATGTTAGAACATTGTTTTTCCGATTCCATGTGTAACTGCCAATGGATTAAATTCGTCTTTGCCTATATATTTTGCCATCATTGGACATTTAATGTTGTCATTTGCTGTACCATTAGCAGAGAAAAAGTATATATATATATATATATATATATATATATATATATATATATATATATATATATATATTCACTTCATAATCTCGAAATACTGAAATATCGAATTTCAGTATCTCAAGACCATGAAACCGAATCCACAAAACACCAAAACAACAAAACCCTGTACCCAAAACAACGAAATTCAAAACACCGAATAAACTGTGCACACTACACCATACATACACCACAACACCCACATCACAACATAAACAAACAAAACTACACACATACACAACTCATACACACATAAGCAGGGGGCAAGCCCCCCTGCACCCCCACACCACCCTTCTTATATATACTAACTCCGAGATCGCAAAAACAGGAAACAAAAGCAAACTCACACACACACATTCTCCAGTCCCTCACACACACATCAAACATATCAGCACACTCACATACACTCTAACTCCCACTCAAAACCCTTACAAAACACTCACCTGACAAAACACCGAGATCCACACACGGCACTGCACACCATCAACACACAATCCCGGACATTACGTAGCGTAAGGCCATAACTGCGAATTCGAAATATTCGAATTCATGATTATGAACTTTCACTATTGTAAACATTTGGCTTTATAGTCTCGAGATACTGAAATTCGACATTTCAGTATTTCGAAATTATAAAGTGCTCTGATATATATATATATATATATATATATATATATATATATATATATATATATATATATATATATATATATATATATATACACACACAACACAATACCTCCCTTGGGCATTGTAGATAAACTTATAAAATTAGGCATAAACCCATATGTCACCCAATGGATAGCCAGTTGGCTCACTGATAGGATGCATGAAGTTTGGATAGGCAAATCCACCTCCACAAAGCGATAAGTCACTAGTGTAGCCCCACAGGGATCGGTGCTGGAACCTCTCCATTTTGGCATCTACTTTTCTAAAGTCAAGCAAATGTCAAGGGCCTCTGGCTGATAGAGTGCGCAGAGAACTGCAAAATAGGTATTGTCTTTGAATCCCCTCAAGATACAGATGCTCTTCAAAAGGGCCTCCTTAATACTTCCTTTACTAACAATGCTACTAACATTACCCCAGATACTACCACCCGCCTACTAGGGGTTACAATTGACAATCGTCTTAATTATGATCACCATATCAACGCCACCATAAAATCTGTTAACAAAAAACTTGGTACTCTCTATAGAATCAAACCCTTCCTTACCCCCATAGCCAGGAAAACTATTGCCCAGACCCACCTCATTTCTACTCTTTTCTATGCCTCTGCTATATATACTAACCTATCTAAGAATAACATCTCCAAACTTTCTACCTGTTATAATAGCATAGCTAGATTCATTACATGTACACCCTTTAAAACTCACCACTGTCTTAACCTCAAACAACTAGGATGGCTAGAATTGCAGAACCACATACTCTATCAGCAGTTACTTATCACTCAAAAGATCCTACATCACCCCAATAATACCCCTATCCTCACTAATCTGATTTTACCATACAAAAATCTAGCTACCCTACGTTCTGCTAATAAACTCCTGGTCTCCTTGATTAAATCTAATATTAAAGCTGGTGACTCACTTTTCACAACCACTTCAGGCAAATACTGGAATCAGCTCCCTCCTGAACTATCTAACCTACCTTCTACTTCTCTATTCAAAAAACATATTAAAGAACATCTTAAAACTCAGTGGCTTTGTCCCTGTGCTAACCCAGACCGAAATCTATTTCCCCTCCTACTCATACCCTTTTCCCCACCCCTCTATTTTAGGCCTCTAACCTAGGCCTCCTAATCATGCTTCTTTTTTTCATAGTAAGAGGAAATATTATAAGGACTTTACTCTGTTGTGCTCATACCCACTTTGTGTTTAGTACAGTTGCCATTCTTTACCTAAAAATAAACTTTTAGCATAATATCTATATTCTATAATTACATTACTATATATTTTCTTTTAACCAATGCTACCACTGTACTGTTTTCTTACATGGCCTAGTTATATATTGTTATATATTGTTAACTTGTGTTTTACTGTTTATGCTTGGAGCTTTTCTCCCCGGGCCTCTACTGAAAATGGACTCAAATCCAGTTAGACTAGCCCGGTCAACAAATGTAAAATGAAATAAATAAATAAATAAATATGTGATCCTACACTATACTTTAAAACTAATGCCCACTGAAATGAATCTACACTAAGTGTTGTTTTTACACACATGCCATTAGCACATGACTCTGCACATGACCATAGTGAGTACACATCCCATTAATCCCTGAATCTAGATATGACCATAGTGTTCACACATCTCATTAATCACTGAATCTGCACATGACCATAGTGTGCACACATCCCATTAATCGCTGAATCTGCACATGACCATAGTGTGCACACATCCCATTAATCGCTGAATCTGCATATGACCATAATGTTCACACATCCCATTAATCCCTGAATCTAGACATGACCATAGTGTTCACACATCCCATTAATCCCTGAATCTGCACATGACCATAGTGTTCACACATCCCATTAGTCTCTGGCTCTGTGCATTACCATAGTGTGCACACATCCCATTAATCCCTGAATCTGCACATGACCATAGTGTGCACACATCCCATTAATCCCCGAATCTGCACATGACCATAGTGTTCACACATCCCATTAGTCTCTGGCTCTGTGCATGACCATAGTGTTCACACATCCCATTAATTGCTGAATCTGCACATGACCATAGTGTTCACACATCCCATTAGTCCCCTGGCTCTGCTAATGACCATATTGCATACACATTCCATTAATCCTGAATCTGCACACGACCATAGTGTGCACACATCCCATTAGCTCCTGGCTGTGTGCATGAGCGTAATGTGCACATTTCCCATTAGTTCCAGGCTCCGTGCATGAGCATTATGTCCACATTTCCCATGAGTTCCAGGCTCCGTGCATGAGCATTATGTCCACATTTCCCATTAGTTCCAGGCTCTGTGCACGAGCTGTGTGGAACATCACTTGTCACCTTCTTACCATCTGAGAGTTTCCAGCTATTAACTTTTGTCTTCCAATTTGTCTTAGTTTACCAATTCTCCACCCATCTGCACAATTTACTGCCACAACTGCAATAATGTTTGTCATGACCCAGTAAGAATTCTAGGCTTTGTTGACATTCAGATAGATTAATTCACAAGGTCCTCTCTGACTACCTACCTGTAACGCTGTATTACAACAGGATGAGGTCACTCACCCAGGATCTACTGCTGTGAATCTGTGCCAGACTTCCTGGTGCTCTTGTTTTGCACAGACACTTTTACAATTTGAAGTCAGTTGTTTCCATTGTGTTACTCACCAGTGATGTTGCTCTCAGTGCTCATGAATTTTGATGGATATTCCTTGCTCAGTCTCTGTAGGTGATCTCCACGCAGGGCGATCCTCTCCCTAAAAAGCCTACCAGATAATTTTAACAAGGGTTTGGCCAAAATCTCAACTACCCTTTTTAGCATCTTTCATGCGATCCCATCTAGCACCTGTGCTGTAGTATTTCTTTAGATCACTGTAATGTCCTAAGTCATCAGTCATTATTTTCTTATCTTCTTTTGCATTTCAGACTCTTGTTTAGCCTTATTATATTCTCCTCTCTGCTTTTTGTTGAACATTGATACAAAACATTCATTTAGAATTCTTGCAATGATCACGTTATACTTCTGCCCTTCCCCCTCCAGTTCACTATCTTTCTTCCTTAACTTTTCCTTTTGTTCTACATGCTTATTCCTTCTTTCATTTCTTAATGTCTGCTGCTAATTTATGTTTCATGCCCTGCCTTTCTCTTTTTGATGCATTCTATTGTCCCCTTTGTTGCCACTGTATATCCCTTACAGTGCTAGGTCCCCCTGTCCCTCCAGTTAATATAACTTCCTTTCCTTTTCTGCTAATGTTACCCTTACTTTCTTACTAAAACCAAACTTGTTTCCTTTTTCTTTTTGTCTTGACAACCCTTTTTCATCTTCTTTGCATACCATCCCACACTATTTTTTTATAGTTTTTCCTAATGCCTCCAGCCCTTTATTGTTGTGCCCTCTTCCCAGACCTGTTATGAACTTTCCTGTTCTACTATAGGCTTTGTGTCTTTTCTTGAGTAATTCTCTTTGATGAGTGTAAATCACCAGGTTGAATGGCCGTGTTGGTGCAGCCCAGGTGGTAGATTCTTTACACTGTCCTCAAGTATTCTTCCTTCCCTTGTCCAATCATTCCACTTTAAACCCTTTCTGATTGAAAGCCATACCTCCCAGCTGTCCAGATTGTTACAGAATCTCCAGATTTTTGCCTCACATTTTTGGTCTGATCCTCATAACATTTTTTTTTTTTGAAAAATCTCTGAGGATTGAAGTCACTTAATAATGAGTTTTGGACTTCACATTCTTCAGAAAATGCAAGGTAACACAAATCCAGTTATTCTAGCAACTTTCTAAGTTTATACCAGAAATATTTAAAAGCAGTCCCTATTTTTAGGACTTTGCCCCCCTGTTATTTTGGTTTTGTCCATATTTCTTGCACTATGAGGTTTTGAGGTAGAATGCTTTTATTAGTCTATTCTGCTGGCCCACTTTGAGATACACCAGTCCACTTTTGGTAGATTGATGTTTCCCATCATAACCACCCTTCTCTTCTCTCTGTATGGCCCTTGATTTTATCCCTAACTAGCTTGTCATACATTGCACTTGTATTATGTGGACTATAGATTGTGTTTATGCACCAACTGTTGCTCGACAGCTTTATTGTTTGGAAGGTTACTTTCTCTCCCTCTAATCCTTCCATTAGCTCTTCAGTCCTGTTACTTCCTTTCCCTATCCCCCTATCACATGTTAACTCCCTCAGCACCCTGCCTTTTACCTACACTACCATATCTCAATTACCCCCGCCTAGCCTGTTTCTCCTGATCTCTCTGGACCTTAGTACTACCATGATCCAACCACCTGTCACTGGCTCCTGTTTCTGTAATCCCAGCCCCATTGATCCCAGTATCTTCTCTTAGTACTTCCAACTTAGCTGTCTTTCCAGGGCTTCTGATACACTAGCTTTATTCCTGCTATCCCCCTTTTCTGCTCTCCCATAGCTCTTAACTTGCAGACGTTGAAAATAGGAACAGGTACATCCAACCAAAAATATGGACATCTAATCAGCACAAAGTTGGAATACCAAATAGCACATAACTCTTCCCACTTCCAGTATGAATGTGGGATACAACACAGAAACATTTAAAACACAGACTTACAAAAATGATGAAAAATTATAATAAGCACATTATCAAGGAGACAATGTAAAATCTGTAGTCTTCAAGGAAACACATTTGCAAAGTTCTATCACACAACATCATTTATTTTCACTTTTAAAAAATGGAAATGTTAGATGTGTGCCTTTTTTCTTTAAATTATTATTGCTACTAGTCTGTTGGTCATGGAATGTGTTTTTTTAATATTTTTTTTAAGTATTAGCTTTAAAAATTCCTTGTGATGAGAGGGATTCAGAAAGTTGTGTGAAGGGTTAAGTCAAACCTAACAATAGGGACATAGGTATATCATGTGCTGGGGTAAATCAGGCCTGAAAATAGGAATGCTGCTCCAAAATAGGGAGTGTTGAGAGATCTGTCTCCACCCCCCCCCAATAAACAAACCTGTGTTCCCAGGTATCCTTACGTGTTTATTTCTTGGCATGGTGATACTGTGTTGCCTTTCTCCTGGATGATACTGTTTCATCTTTCTCCTGAATGATACTGTTTCGCCATTCTCCTGGGTGATACTGTTTTGCCTTTCTCCTGGATGATACTGTTTCACCTCTCTCCTGGGTGATACTGTTTCACCTCTCTCCTGGGTGATACTGTTTCACCTCTCTCCTGGGTGATACTGTTGCCTTTCTCCTGGGTGATACTGGTTCATCTTTCTCCTGGGTGATACTGTTTTGCCTTTCCCTGGGTGATACTGTTTTGCCTTTCTCCTGGGTGATACTGTTTCACCTCTCTCCTGGGTGATACTGTGTTGCCTTTCTCCTGGGTGATACCGTTTTGCATTTATCATGGGTGATACTGTTTCGCCTTTCTCCTGGGTGATACTGTTTCACCTTTCTCCTGGGTGATACTATTTCACCTTTCTCCTGGGTGATACTGTTTCGCCTTTCTCCTGGGTGATACTGTTTCACCTTTCTCCAAGGTGATACTGTTTTGCCTTTCTCCTGGGTGATACTATGTTGCCTTTCTCCTGGGTGATATTGTGTTGCCTTTCTCCTGGGTCATACTGTTTCGCCTTTCTCCTGGGTGATACTGTTTTGGCTTTCTCCTGGGTGATACTGTTTTGGCTTTCTCCTGTGTGATACTATGTTGCCTTTCTCCTGGGTGATACTATGTTGCCTTTCTCCTGGGTCATACTGTTTCACCTTTCTCCTGGGTGATACTGTTTTGCCTTTCTCCTGGGTGATACTGTTTCGCCTTTCTCCTGGGTGATACTGTTTCACCTTTCTCCTGGGTGATACTGTTTTGCCTTTCTCCTGGGTGATACTGTGTTGCCTTTCTCCTGGGTGATACTGTTTCACCTTTCTCCTGGGTGATACTGTTTCGCCTTTCTCCTGGGTGATACTGTTGCCTTTCTCCTGGGTGATACTGGTTCATCTTTCTCCTGGGTGATACTGTTTTGCCTTTCCCTGGGTGATACTGTTTTGCCTTTCTCCTGGGTGATACTGTTTCACCTTTCTCCTGGGTGATACTGTGTTGCCTTTCTCCTGGGTGATACTGTTTCGCCTTTCTTCTGGGTGATACTGTTTCGCCTTTCTCCTGGGTGATACTGTTTCACCTTTCTCCTGGGTGATACTGTTTCGCCTTTCTCCTGGGTGATACTGTTTTGCCTTTCTTCTGGGTGATACTGTTTCGCCTTTCTCCTGGGTGATACTGTTTCGCCTTTCTCTTGGGTGATACTATTTCACCTTTCTCCTGGGTGATACTGTTTCACCTTTCTCCTGGGTGATACTGTTTTGCCTTTCTCCTGGGCGATACTGTTTTGCCTTTCTCCTGGGCGATACTGTTTTGCCTTTCTCCTGGGCGATACTGTTTTGCATTTCTCCTGGGTGATACTGTGTTGCCTTTCTCCTGGGTGATACTGTGTTGCCTTTCTCCTGGGTGATACTGTTTCGCCTTTCTTCTGGGTGATACTGTTTCGCCTTTCTCCTGGGTGATACTGTTTCACCTTTCTCCTGGGTGATACTGTTTCGCCTTTCTCCTGGGTGATACTGTTTTGCCTTTCTTCTGGGTGATACTGTTTTGCCTTTCTCCTGGGTGATACTGTTTCGCCTTTCTCTTGGGTGATACTATTTCACCTTTCTCCTGGGTGATACTGTTTCACCTTTCTCCTGGGTGATACTGTTTCGCCTTTCTCCTGGGTGATACTGTTTTGCCTTTCTTCTGGGTGATACTATTTTGACTTTCTCCTGGGTGATACTGTTTTGCCTTTCTCCTGGGTGATACTGTTTCGCCTTTCTCCTGGGTGATACTGTTTCTCCTTTCTCCTGGATGATACTGTTTTGCCTTTCTCCTGGGTGATACTGTTTTGCCTTTCTCCTGGGTGATACTGTGTTGCCTTTCTCCTGGATGATACTGTTTCGCCTTTCTCCTGGGTGATACTGTTTCACCTTTCTCCTGGGTGATACTGTTTCACCTTTCTCCTGGGTGATACTGTTTCACCTTTCTCCTGGGTGATACTGTTTCTCCTTTCTCCTGGATGATACTGTTTTGCTCATTCTTGTGTTATCTTTTCCTTCAATGCTGCATGTATCATCCCTTCTTCTGTATCTTTGTCTATATCTATTTTGACGATCCCCTTTTTTATCTTTCTTCCTCTTTTTCTCTGGACAGTTCAGGATCATTGTTCAACTTCTCCTTCCTGCGTGTCAACCTTTCGCCTTTTAGCGGCTTGCTCTGCTTTTCCTGAACAGCCTTTGTATTCTCTCTCCAATTTCCATCTCTGCTTAAAGGTGCTGTCACCTCAATGTATATTTCCATCCTGTTTTAACAATGTAATCCATGGAAAGTGACAGGGAGCCTCTTCCTCCTGAACAACTCCATCTCCTCCCTGCCTCATCATCCGCACTTCTGCACCCCCACCCCTTACTTCACTACCTGAGTTAACAGGTGAATTGCCTCATCCTATCCTTCATCACTCTGGCCCTTTATACAGAGTGCCATCCCTAGAACTTCCTATTAATCTCCCAAATCACCCCCAAATACACTCTGCTCTTACCTGACTGTCTCTCTCTACTGCTTCATCTTCAGTTCTTTCCACCAAGTCATTAGTTCCCACACATACCCCTTTCCTTTTCAAGCCACTTTGCCCAATGATGACTAATATAATTCCTTAATGTTAGCAAATCAGAGCAGATGATTTAATTAACCTGCCAAATATACTGTACTGTCATGAGCTGTAATATGTGGCTCTATTATGATTTCAGTAAAGCTTGCCTGATCCATGTAGTGTTTTCATAGAAATGCTTACAAGAATTTGTATATCACTTACAGTATATGTATATAAAAACTCTTAAATTTATTTATTTATCCATACAGTTATAAACCTAAGCTGTTCTAGGAACAGAATTGTGTGTCCCATTCACACTTTGCCTTTCTTTTTACTAATTTGCAGTGGTCTTTCTGCATGTACTGCTGTACTCAGCCAGTAGAGGGAGTCAGCAGTCTACAGAATGAATCACTGTTTCCCAACTAAAAGATGAGTCATGAGTAGATACAAAAAGGTAGCAGAAATGAGAAAAATTAATCACACCCAGGCTGGCCTGTGTCCACAGAACCTACAGCAGATGCCTCATCATAATTTTTCCTTTCTCCTCACAAACGTACGTCATAAGCTGCATGAGATTCATGCTGTAATGAATGAAAGGACTGAGATTATGAATATGTCATAAAGTGGGTCGGGGTCCTTTCTGATAATTTCTGCTTGAGTAGAGGAACAAGGCAGGGGTGTCCTCTTTCCCCTTTGTTGTTTAAATTTTATTTAGAACCATTGGCAAAGAAAATAAGGGACTCAGAAATTCAAGGATATAATTGGTAGGGTAGTCAAGAAAAGCTGGCTCTATTTGCATATTATTTTATACCTGACAAAACCAGAAAGGGACATTACAGTGTTGTGGAGCATTTTAAGACAGTTTCAGATCTTCTCAGGATACAAAATTAATGAAGCTAAAGCAAAGGAAATAGCGGTAAATTATGTACCCACACACAAATTGGTCCAGCAATATCCATATTTATGGGGATATAATAAAATGAAATATTTAGGAGTATGGATTAAAAAATGACTCCATTGGGACAGCTATGGATATGTGGGAGGAGACTAAACAGAAGATAATACAAAAACTGAGAAACTGGAAGCTTTGTTATATAAATATGGATAGTAACATACAAGCAGTTAAAATATTTTAGTCCCTTTAGTTTTATACACAGTTCAGGCATATTTTTATCAACGAGACAAGAAGTTGTGGATAGCAATTAAAAAAGAGCTGAAAGATTTTATCTGGGAGGGGAAGATGCAAGGGTCAAGTGGGATAAGCTGATTCTTCCAATAGAATAAGGTGGACTAGGATTAATTGATTTGATGGGGTATTTAGAGCAGCACAGTTACGGCTCTTATACATAGCACAAGTGGAAAACTATAATTCAAAGTGGAAAAGAGTGATGAAGATACAAGGGACAAGCTCAAGAAACAAGGAGAGACTGGGATTTTGGATGCAGACCCTTCAGGAGAATGACAATAATTGTACAGAATATTATACTCATAAAGTAGCAGAAAGTATTTTAAGAACTAAGTCAGCACGGGAATGGAGAAAAGAGATTCTGCCGATAGGGATGACTGCAATTAGAGATACAGACAATAGGCAAGAGGGGGCTGGAATTTTTTGGAGAAAACTGGCAAAGAATCCAAGGTATTGGGAGCAAATAACTAGAAAGGTAATAGAATGGGAAGACGCCAAGAATTTATTTGGACTGCAGGTTAGAGATTGCCTTCCCTGTCAAGGATTGATATCAGAGTATAGGCAAAGAGAAAGAAATACGGAGGTCCTAAATGAAAGACCAGCACTGGTAGAGTTGTTAATAGAATCTACAGCAGACGCTGCAGTTAAAAAAAGGAATAATTAGTAGAAAATATAAAATATTGCATGAAAACTATAAGAATCAATCAGAGGGTGTCTACTTCAGTAGACAAACTTTCACTTACCCAACTTTCATAATGCTGAGATGAAAAGACCGACAACCCCATAACACTGACTTCCCAGAACACTGAGTTTCCATTCCAGATAAGTAACCACCTGGCCAACATGAAATAAAATTAAAATCGAAGCAAAGTAAACCCACCCATCCCCCACACCTAAATATACCAACTCCGAGATTGCACTACCGCGGGGGTAAGGGATAAATTTCAACATGCTGGCCAAGTGGTTACTAACCTGGAGGGGAAATTTGGTGTTCCAGGACACTGGTGTTATGGGGTTGTCAGCCTTTTCATCTCAGTGTTATGAAAGTTGGGTAAGTGAAAGTTCGGTCTACTGAAGTAGAACCATCAGAGGAGCTTAGAAAAGATTAAGAAGAGAGATTGGATAAGCAATTCACAAAGAAACAATGGGGGGATATATGTATATCTTCCAAATATGCAACAAAGTCTAGAAGATTAAG